>NW_015150672.1:579574-582896 GCF_000732505.1 Cyprinodon variegatus | reverse complement strand
CAGACCATAAATTCGGTTGGGGAAATCACTTTCAATGAGCGGTGTCCCAGATGTATGTGAGTGGAGCTAGGTGGAGCGAGACATGCATCTGGCTGTTGTCAGGTTAGTGGCAACCAGCAGCTTAAGAGCAATCCGGTGATGAGGCTACAGCTTGCAGGTGTGTGAGGAGGCGAACCGGAGCCAGGCGTTGGTGTGGAAGGGAGGTGGTGGAAGGGAGAAACACAAAAGACAAGACAGACGAACACAAAAACTGGGATCCTGACAATCTGCCTCCATTTCAAACAAATTTAATGTCACCCTGTCATAAACTTTGAGCTTTCTGAAATATTTAAACACATATTTACAGCTCATAACTATGTTTCACTTAAAAAGTGAATCAAATTCATATCTATTTCCCTAATTGTTAATTCTTTAACCACAGTTGACCTATATTATTTAGTCTGATTTAATAAAAGAAAGTTGGGGAAAAGAGTTGGATGTCTTTTACTACTGCATATATAACAGAGCTTAAGCTAACTATTATTTTGGCAATTGATCCTTTAACTATTTTCAGAATCAACCAGTAAATATGTGGATAGCAAAGGGTGCTCAATAAGACTTTTTTTTCATTTTTATTAATCATTGTGAGGCTAAAAATATGCTCATTGATCGGTTCTGGATTGAAAGACAGAGAAGATTTTACATCTTAGGTGGAAAAAATTATTAAATTTTTATTTTATTGGTTGATTTAAAGTACAGTTTAGATTGGGTTCCCCTTTCAGCAAATTTTGTGTTTAGAGTAAATTTACTGCAGTAAATGGTTATTCGATTAATAAATTAAATAAAAATTATTTTTGGTATATAAAATCTTAAAAACTGTTTATCTGTTTCATCATCCCAACAAAGCTCCAACGTCTCTGACTAATCCTACCTATCCTTACCTCCATCGATGTACTGTATATGTTAGAAACAGTCCATATGCAGACATGTTGATTTTCATCCGTCATCAAATGGAGACACTGGAAGACTGAGTTTGTCTGGTAATGTATTTGTTCAAAACAACATTATCAATGAAACCCCATTATTCTTCACATACCTTTTGCTTACAGCAAACAAACGCCATGTTTGTATTGTTTTTTTTTTCCTTCTTTTTTTTAACCTCGTAGCCACTGAGGTTTGAACTGTGTTTTGTCTAACAGCAGGAATGTTTTCCTTGATCCCTTTATAGTTGGCCCACTGTATTCTAAAATCCCATGTGGGGACCAGGTGGGCTGTTGCAAGTTGGAGATTTAGCTAATGATGGACAGAGAAACACAAGAAAAACACTTTCTAGTCTAGTGTGATGATAATTCCTTTAAATGATCTCATTTGGTATTGACCTGTATAAAATACTGTTTCCTGGATCTCAAATTGGATCCATTTCCAGAAAGAGCCGTCTGGTGAGTTAATTTAAAAGGTCTCTTAGGATCTTGCAGACATTATTATCGAGTACATTAAAATACTGTAGCACCTACATCATCTTGCTGCTGTATCTTTATTGTATTTAGAATCTATTTATTTTTATCTTGCTTTTCTCTAAGCAGATACAGTCGGTAAAGCTGTCATCAAGATCAATATGTAAAAGAGTAAAATATGTGAAAAATAACTGTAACTGTTTAAAAGCATAGTGTTTTTCCTCATCTTCACAATTTCATCAAGAAGCAATGGCTAAAGTAACCCATTTGTTTGAGACAAACCCAACATTAAACTCTAAAGGTATTTAGTTAAAAGCATCCCAACTGCTTTACCTGCTTATTGAACTGGCCATGAGAAGTTAACCAAAGAGTGTTTACTGTACGGGTGTCAATAATCAAATAGACCCCAAAAGTCGTGATTTAATTACTTTTGTTGGTAATTGACCTCTCTTTGTCTCTCTCACACTAATTTATGGAGGTGGTAAAGAAAGCCATCGGAACACCTAGTTGTTTTAATTAAAGGAGGTGGATTGATCTTCTTTTGAGAGCCTTCTCAATAGTGCAAAGTGTTCACATATTTCCTTTTATGTAATGCTTTCTTACCATTTATTTTGGGGCTAGATAGACTGATGTCAAATACATTTCAACATGTTAAAGTTCTGAAAAAAACAAAACAACAACAACAACAAAAACAAACAAACAAAAACACCCCCCTAAAAAAAACAAAGCAGACAGATATAATTTGAATCCAATCTTTTGAGTTTAAAACAGACATGGTTAAGTATTTATTTTGGCTAATGAACAGCAGTAAAGAAGCTCAGGAGCTAACCAGAGGCTGCTGCTTGTACTCTGAACAGATACAGTTGCATTAACAGACCCGACAACTGGCTGGCAAACAGCACACAGATGAGAGGGAGTGTGCCAATTGCAACCCACTTACTGATTTATCTATTTTTGCACTCAAAGGAGAACTATTCAAATAACTATGAAAAGTGCTTTACAAAAATAGCTCTTCACCAGAACATCCCACAAAGCCAGAGACACACTGTGATTAACATCCTCTGCTTCCCTAGAGAAATCTGGCAGCAGCTCTTGGAGTATTGTTTTACCAGTAATGCAAAGTAATTATGATAAAAGTAACTGTAATTTGTCAGAGGTTGAAAATAATCCAAACAAAAAACTGCTGCAACCCTTGTTTCTTTTGTTAATTCATAAATTTCTGTTTGATTTCGCATTTTCTCCCTTTCTGCTCAGACCTGTTTTTTTTATTTTAAAATTTTTGAGATTCTTATTTATTTTGCACCATTCAAAAGACATCCCAAGGCAATTTACAAATGTCTGGTTGTTTCAAGGTTTTTAGAGGACCCAAATGCAGGAGCAGAAGCTGTGGTGGTTTCTTGCAGATTTAATGAAAAAACAAAAAATACAAAGTCCAGAACTCTTTGACAAAACTCAACAACCATGAGCGAGAAACAAACCAAAAGGATGATGAGGATCCAGAAAAGAGTAACTGAACAGGAGGTGTATATGCTGGAGACAGAAACAATGGGAGGACTAATTAGCTAATACGGACCAGGTGTAGACAGAAGAAACTAGAAGAAGCTAAGGGGAAAGGAGACTGGCACAGGAGGGCAACAAAGAGTGACTTAAAAAAAATAAAACTCTGCTTTAATATAACACAAAATGGAAAAGAAACCAATGATCAAGAAAACACAGAATAACATAGAAGTCCACAATGGGCACAATCGTGACAACAAAAAACTGATAAACTTACCAGGCTGCCTTCTTAAATTAATCTCTCAGTCTGTAATATTAGTCCTGGCGTCCTTTTCACGAAGCAGGTTTAACAAACTCAGATTCAAATCCACAACTCTAAACTGATCTAGCAT
>NW_015150672.1:534994-579073 GCF_000732505.1 Cyprinodon variegatus | reverse complement strand
TCACTTTTTAAACACCACAATGTATTAAATAAATACAAATGCTGGGAACCAATTCCAATTTTTTACATTTCTTTAATATTTTGTTCTAATCAGCTACACAAGCATCCTCTTTAAACTACTAAGAATTGTGCTATAAATGTGACTTTACCCGATTCTTATGTACACCTTAGTAATTTATTGATATGCCGCACAATGTCCTCCTTTTTGGTGCTATAGAAATGGCCACCCTAGCTTGGATCGCGGCTGTAAGACGACCGAACATAACTTTCCACAGTATCCTGATGTCAATGAGAGTGTGTTCTCTGCATTTTTATTCTGGTAAGTTGAAGATGCACGGTTTTATTTTATAGCCTACATTGTTTCTTTCCTTCAAGGTTGGGATCTTTTACGGGAAAATAAAAAAAACGGCAGCGGGAAAAGGCTCAAATACGTGAGAAACCCGGAGGGTTTAGAGAGGGTTGGCAGTTAACGTTACTAACTACACCTTTGAAACACATAGCAGCTAGTTAAAATTACATTACATGCATGAGTGGTTGTTAGCACTATCGGTTAGCAATTACTAAACTAGCAGGTTCCAGAGCCCGTCTGATCACAGCTTACCTTTGTACGGATTACTGTGTTCCCACTGTTTGCTGGCTTTATGATCTGCAGCTCCTGAACCCATTCATTCGTGAACTGCACATGAGACTCCAAGGACTTGTAGCTTCGGAACTGTTTTGAAGTATAGGCGCTCACTCACCCGTGCTCCACTCCTTGTTTGGAACTTCATATGGATCCAAATTATCAATAATGCTGATTTTGTCAACATACCGGTCCGTGGCTTCTCTATTTAATGTGTCCTGGTAAATTCCAGATCCTTTTTGGGATGTTAACATCTTTTTTCTCTCTAATTCTACGTCTCTTCGTTCAACAACAACGTTGTATCAGAGCTATGTTTAAGTACGCATAGCCATCAACATGGCCGCCACGTCCCACAATGCAACGCGGATCCCAAGCCCTTTTATATATCTAGAAATGTTTACATATTTTAAGTGGCCATTCTGACATTTATCAGCTTGACTCAATATGTATTCATGATATCTAAAAACATTTGTTCATAATTAAAATAATATAAATGCTGACAGTAATATATGGAGATCTAAAATCAATTTATAGACATCCAGAATATTTAATCTAGATGTGGAGAAAGTCATTTTGTTTGAATGGTCATTTAGACAAAAAAAAAAAAGAAGTTTTTTCAGATATCAGGAATACATATTCAGTAAAACTAATTGCTTACATATTAAAAAAATTTGCCATAGTCTGTTGTAACCGCGATGACATTATCGGTTTGTTTCTTGAACAGTAGGAGATCAATGTTTCTATTTAGGTGAAATCTTCTGGCAGCAGGTTAAAATTAAGTCTAAAAACATTGTTGTAATAGATAGAACCTGTGGATCATCTCATGCGTCCCTCCTCATGTTGATTCAGTCTTCTTTTACATAGTAAAGTGACTTTTTGCAGCCACGCTTTGGATGTTATCATCCCAATAAATGGATGTTATTAGCACCCCTCAACTCCATACAATTGCTTCAGATTGTGCCAGTAGGCTCATTAGGTTGTCATCATCGAGTGAATCCTAATCCTAACCCTAAAGTAAATCCTTTTCCCCTTCGGAATTAATGAAAATAATTTCAGTAGTTCTAAATGTACTGTAAATGTACTGTAAATACAACAACAACAAAAAAAAATACACGAAAGTACGACAAAAATCGTACTAAATCAGGAAATAAACAATGTGATTGGCTCTAAGGAGAGTAGAGACAGAGGACGTTTACTGAAGAAAACCTGCTACTGAGCTCTTGGGAGAATGTTACTACGGTGACTGAAACTCTCTTTGTGAAATGGAAAAGTCAGAGTTTCCCTGCTTTCAGGTTTAGAAAACTTAGAGTTTTCGGTAAACCTGCTTTGTGAAAAACCCCAACATGTTTAAGAGATGTAAATTCTTACAACAAAAAACAAAAACAAAACAATGAATAGTTCGGTGAAACATCATAGAGGCTATCAGGCTCTTTATTGCCATTATTGGGATAATATTACAAGAATAAAATAAAATAAAATAAATATCACCCAAACTAAGAGGGAATGTCCTAATCAAGACTGTTTCCGCAGAGACCTGGACCAAAACAGACATTGCATGTGTTGCAAAGTCACAAACAACTAAATCTGTAGAAACATGTTTTTTAGGATGAAAACAGGTCAGCGAAGTACAACAATGCTAAGTCCAGAGGAGATAACAAACCTTCATCGCATCTCGATAGGCGCTCATGTTGTCACTGCCATCTGGCCTGTAACAAAAGCTCACAGAAATCTCTCCTTATCATCAAAGAACGTGCTGTGTTTCTGTTTCCCTTTAAAGCAAGTTGCTTCCTTCTCATAAACTCTGAGGCTTACTGGCAGTTTAGGCATGATTCAAGCGAACGTCCCTGCTTTTATCAAACAGGTGTTTCAGGCCCTTCAGCTCCTTTTCTGGACTCCTCACTGATGGAAACAAGTAACCATCAAAGCTTACTGGTTTCCTTAAAACATCCCTACCCCCAATGTCAAAGAGAAATACTAACGAGGCAATGGTTTTAGAGAGGAATTTTGTGCAATTTCCTTTTTAATGGGGCATTGGTTTGATGCTGTTTGTTTGATAATGCCATGCACTTTAAAACAATCCTCTGAATGAACTCTTACTCTTTTCCCTCAAGCCTCAAGTGGTCTTTTGATGCTGAGAGAGTTTACATAAGAAAAGGTGTAATTTAAGGCAGGACACTCAAGTGGGATTACAACAAATGTGTTGGTGTATGCTAATTATGTGAGGAGGGGAGCAGGAATCCGGTTCAAGTGCAAGCTGATTAGGAGTCAAATTAGTCACCCCTGCAACTAAATGCTTTCAATTTCAGATGAAAAAAGATTTCTTTTGCAAGTATTTTGGTCAAAATGTTTAATTTTGCTATTATTTGCTGCACTATTTGGCTAAAGCCAAGGGGTTAAGATTAAAATTGCACACACAGTTTTTTCTTTGGTTAGGCTTTGGTTCACAGCTTTTCTTTTCCTCCCCTGAGGCAAGAGAGTGACATTGACCAGATTGTGATTTTGTGGAAGAATTGCAACCCATACAGCATCACATAATGAAACACATGGCTTTTTTTTTTTCAAACACAAACAAAAGGACTACGCCAGCATGCACAGCAAAAAGGCCATCTGGGTAAAACAGGCGTAGATTCCATCAAATTCACCTTGATCAATAAAACAAAAATGCTGTATTCTTTTTTCAGAATAATGTCCTGTAAGTTTTCTCTTATCTTACTTTTTGAAATGTCTAAAGAAGACTTCAAGAACACCGTTAAACAATTTTAAATTCTGCGTACGAAATGAAATAAACATCCACAGTCGTTGGCTGTAGCCTTCCAGTGTTGTTGATGTATTGGCTCAATTACCATGAGATATTCCAGCTGCGCGAAACAAATTTTCAACTTTATGATGTCAAAATCATATATGCACATGTTTCTTGGAGTGCTGTGGGAAATCCACAGTGTATCTTGGGAAAATCATGCTAATGTAATAGTTGAGACCGTGAACTGATGCTGTTTGTGCAACAGTTTATAATTATAAACTAACTGGATTGTGTCAGTGGACTGAAAAAAATAGCAAATTAAGCCCAGTAAATAAAAAACAATAACACATGAGGGGTTTCTGCTGGCTTTAACTTAACTTTCAGCTAATATTTTATGTAGTCTGGGTTATATTTTTCATTTCAAATGTTCCTAATGCTGCATCCACATCGCGTACCCCGCAAGAAAATAAAAAAGGGCGTGAAAAGAGGTCTGAATTAGCTCTATTTATTATTTTTCTTCCAAAAATTTGTTAAGTATGAATTTGAAGAAAATCTCAGGATTGTAAAAGTAAAGTACTAGATTTTAACTTTTTAAATACAGACTATTTATTAAACAACAAATCTAAACAATATGAATGATGCTGAACCTGCTAAAAAGAGATGCCGAACGAAGTTAAGCTGGTACACAGACATTAAAACGACTTTTTATTTTTTATTTTTTTACAAGGAAAGGACACAATCTACCAGTAGTTAGATTGTATAGATGTGATGTAATGTTTCAACCTCAAGGTACCAGATGCAATCAGATTTGACATTGTTCAAACCAGGCAAGTATTTTTTCTTTCTTTTTCAGATCTGCAACAGTTTCAAGATCACATCCCCTTTCCTGCTTCAACTTGTACTGCGCCCCTCACAGCATTTCTGTCAACATCCTGACAATCTAACTGATCATAGATCAATGTCAGGTACTTTCCTTCTCCCTTGCTTACTGTCTTATCTTTCATAGCATGTGCAATCTTGCTTTTGGTGACAGGCATCTTTTTTTGAAAAGGTCATCTCAGACTGACAATCCACACAAAGCTTGAGGGATTTTTGGAAGGGTTCTGGGTACTTTTGTATCTGAAAGAACTCTTGTTTGTCTTACTCACTAAGTGCCTGTCCTTAAAAGAACTGTTGATGTGACTGAAATGATGATAAAAATTTTCAATCTAGACTTCTGGAAATCTTCTCTCTTTGAGGTGGGTCCTGAAGATATATATTTTTCATAATCAAACAATTTAGGTCTAATTTTATCCGATGTTTTATGGAATGCATAAACATAGATAGGTATGAGTTTTCAGCTCTGTTTGACATATTTATATAATTTTCTTTTTTATTTAAGCTGCTGATAACTAATCATATAGCTGGGGCTCTCTAAATGGAACTGCAAGTTTAGCTCTTGAATGACTTCTAAAGAAACATTCCTTGGGAGTAAATAAATATAAATAAATGCTGTTCGGACATCTACAAGTATATATCTAGTTTTAATTCAGAATAAATTCCTAATAAAACCTAAAAAGGAAGCAGAAAGCATAAATTCATAAAGAAACCTAAAAAACGTCCTAAAATATAATTTTGGTCTGAAAATTTCGTAATAAGTGCTGCATTTTAACAAAACAAATTTAGCAAACATAAAAACTAGAATAATATTGCAAGTAAAAAAAGATGGGGTGGTCTTCATAAGTCATTTGCTGCTTGTAAAAAAAAAAAAAAACTACAACTACAGTTTCAGCAGCAATTTCTGCGTTTCACACAACCTAAACTGTGACGAAGAAGGCCCAAGTTTATTTTGGCAAAAAACAAATCTATGAAGCTCAATGTTTCAAAACTACAGCAAGGAGCGATGTCTTGGGGTCACTGAAAATTTGTTTTAAGGCATGAGTAAATGTCTTAAAAAAACCCGATTGTAATCAACCTGGACTTTTATGGCCTATTTGAGCATAAGCCAGGTTGTCATAAATAAGCTTTGGACATTTTTTTTTTTCTGTTTAACTGTTGCTCTTTATAACATGTGAAATCAAGAGGAGACTTTCAGACATTCCTGAGGTTTGAAATATGACAGCTCATCTGGTGATCGTCTGGATCTGTGGTATTAATGGAAGAGAGAAAAAAAAACAACAGGCTAAAGAGCAACAAAGATGGAGCCCACACAATACATATTTCTCATTGCAAGACTAGAGGAAGATTAAACTCTCTCAAATCATAGTTCTGATAAAAGCTTGTGTGAAAATATATGTATGTAAACTTAAAATATAATTAATACGGAATTTTAGGTATCATAATGAGATGAACTATTGATTTGGTTGGAGTTACTGTCTTATCTTTTCAACTCTAATATTTCATAGATAACTTGTCAATGGTTGAAGAGTCTGAAGCGCACCTGCAGTTGAGCAGATTTTTTGATGACTACCACCTTCCATTTGCTAATTAGCACAAAAAAAGAGCAGTTGGCATGCAGTGTTTCTCTTTGTAAGCTGCCGCGAGTTGAACCCGCTGCATGGACACATGTTTATTGAGAACAATCAAAATAATATACAATGCGTCTTATCAAAATATGGCATGCACATTTCAGAAACACTCTCGTAAACTGTTCTCAGCCGCTGGTGTTCCCTCATGAATTGTTGTTCTTATCTCCATGACACCATGCCCCTCGAACAAACACACTAGGGCACAATGAGAAGAAAAAAAAAAGGAAACAGAACGTGCTCTTTAAGAGCCCTTGAAGACCGTTGTGTGTGCATATGTTATAGGTCTGTTTTGGAACATGTATTCTGGTGCGTGTATGTGTGTGTTTACATCTGAGCTGTTCACCAGTCTCTGACGGGCAGATGCAGAACAGTAACGCCTGTTGACGCCAGGTCAAAGTGGAGTTTACTTTTCCAATATTTTATTGTAAATACACCTCAGGGCTGTAAAGAAGACACAGTGCACCTGTATGAAAAGTGAAAACACAAGCGTGTGCCTGAAAGGATGAAAATGTTCTGGTCCATTAAAAACCACTATGCTCCTCAGTTGAGGAGTTTTGGAAACCAAGAGGAGCTCTGATGATTATGTTTCATTACAAAGGTGAAAAGTATACTAATATGATAAGATGCCACCTTTTCTATTTTTTTTTTTTATTTTATTTTGGCATCTTAGTAACCAAGTTTTTTAAGATCATTTTATCATTTTACCATAAAAAAATACAGATGGTTTGTAAGGCATTGTAAAAGAATGCATGAACCACTTTAATTGAACCTTAATTTAAGTGATTTACCCTCTGTTTTAGCCATCATTCAAGATCTGTTCTGGTGAAACATGGGGAGAAGGGTTACCATTAATGGTGGTAGAGGTCAACATATGCGGACAATATCAAGGTAAAATTATATAGCACTGCTCTGGTTCCTTTAAACTCTTTGCACTGGAACTCACACATGGAAAGTTTAGCATACTGGAGCTCTTGCTGCGTATATCTTTATGTGTACAGGGGTATGGGATCTTATGAAACCTACTGGTGATGTCTGGAAATGATAAACCTTTTGAAGCATTTACAGTACAGGTTAAAGTTCTGCAAAGGAAGATTTCCCCAAATCTTTAAAGCTTTTATGCATTTTGTGGACATACAGGCAGAAATTGTGTCCCATCTGTTTCTCGATCCTTTTAAACAAAGACTTGACTGTTTTTTGCCCTAAGGCAGTATATGATGTGTTACCTGTAGCTGACCTGACTGACCTGCCCAGGTGTAATATGATGCAGCAGCACGCGGTTAAGCTCTTTTCGCTTGTTGTGCAACCTGGCCAGAAAAGAGACGCTGCAAATTTTGGCTTCTGAAGCTGTCTTAAATAACAAGCTAAACACAACAAAAATGCTTTGCATGTATAAAGTCTCCAGAGGTCAATCTGTCATGAAAAAGGGCAGAAAATGCTGAGATAAACCAGTGGTTGTGTATTTTTTAAAACTTGTGTTAAACATGCTTGAGTTTGGAATGCACTTTTAACATTCCTTGTTTCTGCTGTTGAAACATGATTAAAGTGGATTTGTCTCACTTTTTCATTGAGATTTGCTCTTTATCTTGTTCTCTTTTCACTTCTAAGTTAATTGTTGTAAAGGAAGTTTTAACAAAGAGACAACAATTCAGAAATGAGACATTTTCATTTCAAATCTGAAAAAACGTTTTATATAGACCAATTTGTGCAAAAAAACAAACACATTTTTTGATGCATCTATTTACATCTCTAAAATAGATGTAAAGTTCTATTGATCAAAATCTTAAAACCTAATTTCACAAGTCTTTAAATACAAGACTTAATGCTACGCCTTGAACAGATTTTAGTTTAACTGTCGAAAACAGAAGCAAAAGACAATCAAATTGAGTTGATTACTGAAGTACTAGAACAGGCCGCTCATCAGTAGTTTAACATCATCTTAGAGTCAAAGACATAACTGAAAGTGTCAAAAAACCCACAAATCAACTTGATAGTCACTAGCTCTGACATTCTTGTTCACTTCAAAAAATACTTTATGATTAATGCTTTCCTATAGGCTGGTGGGATCATTGCTCCATGTGGAGCAGAGAGGCTTCAAGGTCTGAAAGAGCTATTTCCAAGAACCCTTCTGTTATAAGCCGCTATGGATTCTGCCACAACTTGCCTCTTTCTCACCTGCCTGTTCAAGCTTCAATCCAAAATTCATTCTTGGAATAAAGGGGACTTAAAGAGAACAATATCCTGAAAGACCTCCGCTGTAAATTATCCACCCAAGAACCAAAACATGTGGTTGTGGTCATCATCTCAAGGCCCTTCTCGCCTTGTTAAAGTAAGTACACTTCTCCAAATATTTCACAATGAGTCATTGTCACATCTTTCAAACAATAACTTTTAATTTCCCTCCCCAGTACCAAGCTAGGATCAAAAGCATGCTTTCACACCAAACGTTGTGTCCGGGGGTTGGATTTACATAGTATCTCAATGCAAAGAGTAAAGGCAAGACTGGCGAAATGGCCAGGAGCAAATTCCATGCTCTCTCTGCATGGTGCCATACAATGAGAGAACGGAGCATTGACCTATGAAGTTTGAAAATCTGAAATGTTCACAGAAATCTTCAACCAATCAGGGATTATGGGGACCTAGGTTAAAGGTGAGCAGCTGAGACAAAGCTGTTTTCAGTCAGAATTAGGGGTGAGTATTGGCATGGGTGTTGTGATACGATATGTGTCACGATACTTGGGTTACAATCAGTGTTGGGCATGTTACTTTGAAAAAGTAATTATTTGTAGTTACTTCTCCCAAAATGTAACTGAGTTACAAACTGAGTTACTCCACAATAAAACTAACTAGTTCCTAGTAAAAGTAACTATTGCGTTACTTTTGCGTTTCTCGCCCCCGTAACCCTCACCACCCAGCCCCCACCTTCTGGCTGTGTGTTTCAAAAGCCAGCTGAATAGAGTGGACGACAAAGACAAGTACCAGCAGAAAGTTTTGCATTTATGGCAAAAATGGACCTATAAACCCCGTCAGATAGCATTCCCCTCTTCTTAACATGGGGGAACGGTATCTGATGCGGTGTAAATATCATCAGGCTGCATCACCTCTACTCATGGGTGTGAAGTTTTTTAAAAGGGCATTTAGACCTGGTGAGTGTATGAAAGTAATAACTGGGGATGTCTAATTCTGAAATCCTGTGTGTTTGGGTTGTTATAGATACTGCAACATCCATCCATTCATCCATCCATCCATAACATGGATGGATGGATGGATAACGTTTGATCATTCTCCGTAGTTCCCCTTTGGCACGAGCACAGGGCGGCTGTTACGCTCCTTTAGCGAGCATGCGCGTTTCCTGTCGCTTGTGCGGTGAATCGTGCCGCCTGCGCTGTGCGGAGATGCAGGAGAAACCGTATCTGATGGGATAACGCAACTCTTGGAGGTAGTGGTAGTACTCTCGAAACTGGTTCTGTCTCTGGAGAATCGAGTGAACCCTTAGAGTTGAAATAGAAGCCCAAGCTCCGCCTATTTATTAACCAAGTCCATGGTGAGCTTGTTGATGCCACTGTGCCTCTGAAATGCAGAGATGTTAGCTACGTGTGGTGCTCATGGAAATTACAGAGGATGCCGTGTTCAGTCTCAATACCCTTTCATGAAACCCAAAATATCTTTTTTTTTATGATTTGTCAGCAAACATGGCCTTTGTCCTTGCATCTCCAGGTGTTACAGGAACTAGAGAAAGTTCTAACACAGGCATGACCCTTCAATCCAAGAAAAGTGGAGGATGCAACAAAAGTGTACAGTTGCTGGCTCTTAGTCAAGATGGATAAATACTACATCTTTAAACGCCAGGTCTGCAGTTTGACCTATCTCCAATGAGAAGGTTTTATACATCATAACATACTCATTTACAATGAGCTCTCCTTGTTATATATTGTTTCAATCTTCAGTGTTTACTTTTAAAGTCCAAGGGGGGCAAGTTTGGGAATGGATTTAGACATAGAGAAATTTTTTATTTGAAGCCTTGTCTCACAGATGTGGTCCTAGGGTTACTGGCCTTTTATCAGAATCACTAGAAAACTTCATTTTGGTTTAGGGTCAACCTAAATATATTTAGTCCGTTGAGATTTGAGAACTGTGGCAGCCTTGGTTGGTTTTAGAGTATCTCTGTATCTGTCTTTCAGACACAGTCCAACCTTGATGCAGCTGGTTTACAGGCTTATTGTGGAATGTTGTAACTGGGTAACATGTGCAGATAGCTTGTACCATCAAACAATTTTTCAGGGATTATTCTCATGCATGTATTTTTTGGGATAAACACTGTATGTGCATTTGGCAGCACTAGAAAGACAAATTCTGTCAGAATGATGGAGAGACACTTATCAACCGAATGATTTGGGAATCCATAGGGTCTTAACTTGAGTTAATGTCTGGTAGTATTTTATGGCATTTGGCATTATGTCAGTGATAGGAGTCATCTCCTCCTGCCGCAGTAGGAACTCTCCAGTTGTTATGCTTTCACTGTTTATAGACAGTGATAGCTTTTAAAAAGACCCTGCAGGGAAGCAGTGTGCACACAACTAAGTTTTGACCCCAGACATTTTTTGCGATTTTAAAGTCTCTCTGCACAGATGAGACACTGTACTAACAGGAAACTGAGTGAGCACAACAGGTAATATTGAGCACAACAAATAATACACTAATTACGGACTATTTTTTTTATATGTTTTATACTATTGTTATATGTTAACTTAGGTAATCCAAAATTATAGGATGTAACTTAACCTTAAAGGCAGAAAAGAGGATTCTGTGGTGTAAGATTTGTACAATGACTGTGTATTTTTGAATCATACTTAACTGATAAGATTTTCGCAATTCCGATTCCCTTATTGATTCTGTGAAATTATTTGATTCCTTATCGATTCTTTTATCGATTCTGTGAAACAATGAACTTGGTAAGTGCACGGTGCCTTGGACATTCTATTTCTGCCTGCCTCTGCGAAAACAGAAGGCAGTGAATGGGAGCTGCAAGCCTCTGAGCCAGCCAGGCTACCCGTCTCATCATCTAAATCTAATGGAGAAGGCATCCATTTAATAAAAAAGCATTACTGTACAATTTCGGGAAATAAACTCATCTCCCCCTGATTTAAATAAGCGAGCGTCACCTTTCCTCGCTCCCTGAACTACGGAGCAACTTTAATAGCATGTTTAATAACCCCAAAGAAAGGTAGGAAATTGGTTTATTTAGAGAAATGTCATATGATTTACTAGGAACCACATTAAGCACAGCCAGTGATATAAAACTAGCTACCTACTACCAGAGTTGCCTTCAATGCTGGTCGTAACTTTGGCTTCTGTCCGGAAGCATCAAGAACACGGCATTTGTTAAAATGTATGCCATGCTGTGTGCGCAGGTGTTTCTGCATGTTGGATGTATTTCCTCTCGCTTATGTAAATGCCACTTTACATCCAAACTTTAAATCTTTTTTTTTTTTGTTTTGCTTTACTAAACATATGCCTGGTCATATCGTACTTACTTACTGAATGCCGTGTCCATAACTTACGTAAAAACATGACATAATTTATGTAAAAACGTGACGTAAGTTGTGATGCCCATCGCTAGGCTCTGGTGCTTCCTGGAACCGTTAAGAGAACCATTAAATGAGCTGCCAAACGGTGCCAAGAATTGGAAAACACATAACGATTCCCATTCCTATGCTTCAGTGCCCTCCTTTGCAAAAAGTTATTCATACTGGAAATGCAGCAAAGTGCCAGGATGCACCTAGTCAGCAGAATATATCCATGAGAAGAGGCCTCTGCCGGCATTATCACTGCAAGTTATATTTACAATTTAATGGTGTAATCTCGCTGCTGCTACTACAACTTATACAGTCCTTACTACAGAATTAAGTGTAATTTACAGGTCCAGAAGAAGTTTTGTGAACAAAGCATCCATTTTCAGACCCTTTAGCACGCCGTCTCTGAAAGGAATGTCCTAAACACACACCGGCTCCGTTCTCTCTAATTTTCTATTATTTTTTCAACTACATCCAAAACAGGCTTTCTTTTCCAGTTAGGTTTTTCAGGATTGTTGTCAGACATTGATGCTCCAGTTTACACAAAAGAGTGAACAAGTAGCCAAAAAAAAGCAAAAAAACAAAGCACACAAGTTCTTCTTCATCCTTCAGCGTAATGGCAGAACTCTAGCCAAACAGTGTAGGATTTATGCTTGGAGCCTAGGTAAATAATGTCATGGCGGCACGTACATAAAATCTTTGATTGACAAACAGGTAGCCAATCCATTTTCCATAGTTGGCAAAGTGGGTTCAATTCTGAAAAAAAAAATCCTCTTTAATACCCTAATTAAAAGCAAAATTTCTGTACCAGTTCTAAAACACAGGTGATAAAACTACCTTGATTCAAAAAATGAATAAAGTGAAGTCATTTTAAAAGATTTACCTGTATTGCTTAGGTCTGACTTCTGTATGTATTACTGGTTAAATTACAGGCTTGTTACTGACAGGCTCAATCAATAGTAATGTAGGAAAAGGCGGCAGCTTTGTAATTATTCTAACGATTAACAACCCTCTAAAATTTTTCTGTGCAGTTTGTCTCTTTTCACCACTTTGTGTGAACACTGTAAGCCCTTTTATAGACTTCAATTAAGCAATCTGAAGCACGTATATTGCTTTTTGATGAATTACTGCTCTCTCCCTGCGTGTCTTCCATGTGAGAATCACTTGTATCTCTTTGTATGAAGCACTACGTCTAATGCAGAACAGGCATGAAATTGAAGATTCTTTACATCTGTCTTCGTAGCCACAATAAGAGACTCCCAAGTGGTCTATCTGAAAGCTAAATAAAAAGCAAGCTGGAATCAAATGCTAGTTTAAAGTTTTATGATTGGTGGATGGAAGCAGCAAACAGAAAACATGCTCCGGAGCATTTTCCGTGAGTCATGACCCAAGCAAACCTGTAAAATGGAAAGCATTTTCCAAAACCGCTGTGATTAGCAAACACACCTTTTTCTAAGAACTGCTCACCCAGTATGATCTATTTCCCTCTCAAGTTCTCTTATTTCCCATTGTTGCAGATTTTCTATAGAAGATGAATAAAAAACAGATGCTGACTAAGGCACAGGAAATGTTTTAAACTTTTGGACCAAACTATTTGTGACACAGTAAATTGATGCAGGGGACCACATGGGCCAGATGTATGCTCTTTTTGTGGGATGATAAGTAATACTGTTCCGTTGAATACAGTGACTTTCATAAGGTTACACACTCCTTTGAAAATGTTAATGATATAAAGAAATAACTATGAATATTTAAAACTATTCCTATTAAGTGACACATAAATTGCAATTGACATGAAATGATGCAACGCATAGTTGTTATATAAATGTGCACAACCTTAAAGACACATTTGTTATACCACAATTTGATAAAAAAAAACAACACCCTGTTTTTGACTTGTCAATATTTACCTACTCTAATCTCCCGGTCATGATAAATTATACCATTGGCCTGGAACAAATCTGTAATATACATTGTCAAACTTGATTAATGTTGTGAATAACCTACATTAAATATGCACTAAAATGTGCTTTGATCGGCTGTTTATTCTCCGAGACCATCTCCCTGTCAGCCTCTATGAGAAATCCTTTTGAGGTTAGAGCCTCGGTCTATCGAGGTAAGCAGAGAGAAAGCAGAGCCCCAATTGGATAACACGCCAAAATACATCACTTCCAGTGAGGCTAAACCTCTAAGGGGGTCTATGGAGCAGGGGCAGGTCATGAAGCAGGCTGCTCAATGCTGACTGGCAGAATAACTATTATTGACTGACAGTGACCAGACAGCGAGGAGGTTTATACACAGATGTCATTATTGGGGGCTTTAAAGAAAATATAAAAATTAACATGGACATACACGGGATATGCACTGTCCAACTGTAGTCCAACTCAATTCTTATAATAACTAAAAATATGATTCAAGACAAAAAAACAAAACATATACAAATAAAATAAACTAATTTGAGCAGTGTCAACATAACACTATAAATACAATACATTTCTAGATATTGTCTGAAACTTGTGTTCTTTGCCTACTGGTGCTGGAGCCCTGACAAACTTTAACACTGCTGATACTGCGTCCAACACCTGTAACGTCATTCATGAAGCTGATGTACACCTGACTGTTCCCGTCTGCTTGTGAAGTGAATATGTATACATTTAGTATATTTTTCTAATTAGATTTCACTTTTAGTGGCTTTATACATCTCAAAGTGATAACACACAGACTAATAGGATGTGTTTTGTATCTGATTCCTCTCTAAAAGACTCGTTTATTTGTTTTTCGATTTGTTTGTTACACCTAAAAATGTTTTTGTGTGCTGTGTCCTATATATAATGTTCATCATTAGCATAATTCATTTTTTTGTTTTTATTATTACTATTGCTACCTCCAATCCCACTGCAAAGCTTTTCTTTAACAGTCACTCTCCAACTGCCTGTAGCACATGGAAATGGAATTATCTCATTCAAAATAGATGGAACCAGGCTGGTTTGATAAACCAAAACAAACTTTTTAAAATCGCCGGCAATAGACCCATCGCACTTGAAAAAAATGGGTTTGGTTCATGCAATTTGGCAATCCTTATTTGGAATATTAGAGGATCAGGCCCTGAGTTTTTAACATCTGCAAAGAGAAACTAGAGAGATTTGTTTTTTGAGTTAAGCTATACATGATGAAATAAATGAAAGCTGGATAAAGGGTTGAGAAGGTATTTGCATAATAGATTTTTTTATACATCACAAAAACCTGGTAATTTGACATTGATGTGCAGACTTTGAGACCCTCAGCACATCTTCACCACTCTCTAATAAATTTTAGCTGCTCCAAAGGCCCAAACTTGAGAATCACACTCTAATGATGCTTGAAGCAGGGATTTTTCTGGGTTTACTGTGAGTTATTAAGTTCTTCGCTTAAGCCTTTTAAAAGTTTAATAAAGTTATTGCCTTGGGGCAATGTTTTTTTTTTGAAGGAATGTCATTTCCTTTTTGGGTGGGATGCAAATGAATCTTGGAAGTTTTTTTTTGTTCACTTTTAAAAGTTTGTATTTCACTGTGCCTTTTAGTATGTCAAATTTTATCCTAGGTGAGGAGGTCAAATTACTGTCTGGGTGTTCATCGAACAGAAAAGGAGCGCTATCTTCAAATGGAGATACACATTGTTCCCATTTAGCTTTGCATGAGAGAGAAAAGGTTTGGCAGAAGGCATCAGAGGCCCCTTCTGTTGATACAGTAAGGTCATTTAATATAATGAAAGTGACGTTTAACTGGAAACACTTGACTAAAGACTTACTAGTGTGTGAGAGATTTGAGTTAAACAAAAAGGCAACAATATATTTTTTTTGCCTGACTTGTGTATTTTGCCTCTGTCTGCACATTAAAACATAGATATGCAGCTTTGTCTGCCGTGAGGCTCCTATCTTTGATCTGATCCCAGGAACAATTAGTTTCAAATTTGTTACTCATTGTTTGATTCACAAATAAGTGAAAACATTTGTGCTCCAAAAGATTTCTTCCAGGCTCTTGAGTGGTGACAGCAACCTTAGGTTGACTTTAACCAGATGTAATACCTTATTTACGTTTGGAGAATTTATCGGAACGGAGGATTAGTTTAATGAGGGTACAGCTGTCCAAAAATCACAAACATAAACTTGATCGTCGCTGAACTAGTCTGTAATGGATGTTAAAAACAGCTGGCCATGAAATTCATCATACAGTTTAAGGTGCAATGCTGCTATGCAAGCTATTAGTGTATTAAAAATTATGAAACCAAGCCAGTGTAGTTTTCTTTTTTTTTCTCCTTGTAGTTTGTATGTGCTTTTCTGCACTCCTATGTAGGTATAGCTGACAGCTTCAATTTTCCACAGCTGAGTAAATCAAGCCCATCAAAAAGACTCCTCAAAAGGCTGGCAAATGCAGGAAAGAGTCCCAAGTTTGCTTTCTGCATACCTATTTGTTAATTTTCTACTTATATGTTGAGAATAATTTAACTCTTCACGGAATAATTTGTTTTTTAAATAGACCTTAAGTTGATCCCTGGATATGTTTTTATGCCCCATTTACACTACCCCTCTGAAACCGATCCGTGCCGAATTCAGACCGAGCTTGGATCAGTTAGCGAACTTGGTTCTAACGACCATTTACACATCTTGCTAGCACGGTTCCTCGCCGCCTATCGGTGGTACTACAGCTTTCAAGGCAGTAATTACGCAAACAAAAATGGCAGTGCCCATAACATTTAGGAACTTCCGTGCCTGGATAGTGTCCTCCGCCTAAATCTCAATTGCGCCTCTGTATCATCCCAGGTCGCACCACGCCCTTTTGATGCCATTTATTGTTAATAGGCTGATAGGAGGTTTGTGTTGTGAACAGGTGAAGAGATCTGTGAATTTCAAAGCAGGACTTGCTGTAAAACCTGCAAAATCAATCAGCTGACTGTAAATGGGAGATGATGAGGTCTGCTCATGAGCTCTTTGTTATCAGAGAACTGAAGCACAACTGAACCGTTTGGAATCCTGCTGTTGAACTAGTACTAGACTTAGGGTGGTTCTGTTGTGTCTGGTACAGTCTAGTTCAGTTGTGTTCTATTTACACTTAACAGTTATCTCGGTTACTGCGTCAGTCCGTTCCCGGCACTGTTTCAACAGGGTTAGGGTTAGTGTAAACTAGATTTTGGTATCTGGCTAACACGCCAGCTACCTGGTTCCTCTCCCTTGCCCCAGACTCTCTCATTGACATAACCCCGAGCAACCATCTGCTGTTCCTTTCCCTTTTGTAGGGTCAACAGTAGCCTTATGGACATCATTACACGATGGAAAACACATATGGACGATGCTACTCATATTTGAACTGCAGCCTTCTGGGTCTGATAGTCTCCATTATAAAATCCCAAACATTTGAAGGTTTATACATCTGCATGTCTCATAAAAAGTACAATTGAACACTATATTTGTTTTGTTAATTTCCATTAGATAAGTTGTGTTTATACTTCCTGTAACCCAAAGGATTGTGGATTCCTAATGGCTTCTAAGCTCTTGAGAAGAATGCTGGGAGGTTCTAATCCTAAATGAGTTATCATAGGAAGCAACTTTCTCCCTTTTCATATCTTCTTCGTTACACTTTGCACTATTTGAACAGGCCCTATCATGATGACAGCTAATCATTTTTGCTTTGCTTTAAGGATCCTTACCAATTTGATGTGTTTGGATTGTGCCATGGTCTCTGAGCTCCATTTCTGAAACAAATAGCTCTTTCTGACCTTTCACCTGGAAAAAAAATGCCTTGCAGTGTGATTCTCTGCCAGTCTGTCTCTCTCTGCTCTACTTTCATGGCCACTGCTTCACATGGACAGTGAACACAAAGAGCATACTGGTGGATCAATGATAAATATATGTTTCGCTAAAATATTCTACTCACAGACATGTAATTTTCTTACCACCGAATGGCTAAAAATAAGTGAAGAAGTTTTCTGAAGAAAAGTTTCAGCATGCATCTTGCTTTGTGCATTTTACTGGGTGTAACGAGGAGTGATCAGCCTCTCACAATCACCTCCTGATCAGTATTCATGTGTTTGACAAAAATCAAACCGGTTTGAAACTCAGTCGGCCAAGTGAGGTGATCGTGAGCATACCCTGCTGCTAAATCAGAGTTATGAGGGTCTATGAGCTGAATTACCTCAACCTTAAGTACTGCACATATCAGAACAAGGGAATTCTTCTTCTTTGGCTTTACTATGTCTATTGGATAGACAAGTCCAACCAGCAACATTTTTTTTCGGGGTTGGTTGGGTTTTTTGTTTTTTGGTGATCAGTCAGATCATATCAGATCATTGGGCCATACAGTTTAGGAACAGATATCGTGAGCTATGAAATTTAGAACCCTGAGGTTTTGTAGTACCATTTGAGCTGTAGATGAGAAAAACTGAAAATATTGTACCGTGCATGCCTGCCCTTAAGTTAAACGTCATATGACCATCAGATTGGGATACTAAATCTGACTGTTTTTGACCCAAACAGAAGCTGCTATTTTAATAAAAATCTCAGCTTTCCTTCTGGTGAAGTGTCTTCCTTTCTTGTGTGTAAAAGACTTTTCGCTTTCATTATCAGAAAAAGCTTTATTGCTAAGTAGTGTTTTTGTAAAAATGAAAGAAACCATAACATTAAAGCGAATAATTGTTAAAATATATAATTTGGAATGAAGAAATGCAGGTTGTATAATAATGTTATGCGAATGGAGTGCAACATTTAGTGCAACAGTTTTTCAGCTTTCTTACTTAAAGGTGACCATGGTGAGAAATTTGGAACTTGCAAGCAAGCAAATAACTGAAATATTTCAAAACATGTGTACTGTACATGTTACTGCATACCTTCTGTGTCATTCAGACATCCGAATTTAAGGGAAATCCAGAGCAGCTACCTGGACTGTTTGGAACATCCAGTCCCCACTGTGAAATAAATATGCAAAATATTATACATTTGTGGAGATAGGTGCACTGAATGCTCCAAACGCATGGACTGTACAAATATCCATGGCAACAGTGTTCAGTTCAGAAAGAAAAACATGTTTCAGTAATGGTGAAATACTGGTGTTGGAGGTTAATAGAAATGTAGAATAGTAATGGACTGATCGATGGTGTTGAATGTCATAAGCATAGCATGAAAGGAATTCTACTTCTTGGACAGAAAAGTTTGAGATTGATAATTCGTAGAGTATTACCATAAAGCACAATGAACATATTATGTTAAACTGGGGAGTGAAGCTTCCTGTTAAATACAGTGGTCAAAGAAACCATATGAGAAATTAAATTGACACCCCACAAGCACTACCGGCAACATGAACAGGAATTCTTGTAGATTCCTTTTAACATCAACTCTCTTTTTAATCTGAATTTCTTATTTGCTAAGGGCACAATCAATAGTTTTCCTCTAAAAACATTATCCCAGCTGAGCTATGAATCTCTGCAATTCCTCCAGAGTTACATGATTTTAGCCTTTCTATACCAACGTTTTTTTCAACATACCTCATATCTTCACCGAACAGCTATTTTATACTGGGACCTAAAATTAAACAATTAAATAACTTCAGTAAGAAGCTGGTTATTGAGAGAGCAAATTCGAAATGCTGTGCATTTTTATTGACCTCATGATTTTGTTCTGTTTAGCGCTGGTCTGTAAATAAAGTGTCATTTGCAAGTTGAAAAGGTAGGAAAAAGTTTAGGGGGTAATAAAAACTTTCAAATGAAATTACTTTAAATCTATGTTAGACGATATTGTGTAAGAAATCAAAAGGAATTACATAAAAAAATAATTGTAAATAAAGATGCATAAACTTTATGGATATGCTAGTGTGAAAATAGTATATATGTTTCTAAAGAATTATTGGTTTAAATTGAGCAACTGACAACTGCAATAAATGCAACATTCAGGGCTCATAAGTTATAGAGTTTTTAATTATCAGCGTACTTCTTAATTTTAGAAAGTATTGGCCTTGTCTTTTTATGCTCTCTTCACACCCAGGTATCTCTCCCTCTCTCTGCCTCCCTGTGCTCGACTTCATTTAGGTGCCAACTAATTTCAGCCTGTTCCTCAGATTCTGTCACTTGTCTCTGATCCCACGGCTCTGACTCCGATTTGTTCCCCTATGTTGGAGTGCCGCCTCTTAACAGGATTTATTCACCTGAAGAAATACCCCTGTGTACTTTGTTACTAGAGCTTCTGGATACAACTCTCATTCTCCCAAGGAGTCTTACTTATGACATGTCAAGCTCTCAGTGATGTCATCCTGCTGCAAAAAGCAAATTGGACTGAGGAGCTGAAATTCAAATTGCTTAGCTCTTATCACACAAGTGTTGATCACCCAGTGTAACATTGCTGGTTTTGTGGCTGAAGCAGTTTAGTAACCTTACTCTCCTCATCCATTGGTTCATGACTCTGCTGGTGGTGGTTTCCTGTTGAACAAAGTTTACTTCACACTAAATGGTCAAATGTCCATGCTGTGTTTGGCTGAACAGTCAGATCAGATCATTACAGTGTGGAAAGGGTACAATTTACAAAAAAGTCAACTTTATATTTTAGAGCAGACATACCCAACCTCGGTCCTCAAGGGCCGCTGTCCTGCAGGTTTTAGAGGTTTCCTTGGTACAATTTACAAAAAAGTCAACTTTATATTTTAGAGCAGACATACCCAACCTCGGTCCTCAAGGGCCGCTGTCCTGCAGGTTTTAGAGGTTTCCTTGCTCCAGCACAACTTATTTTACTTGAAAGCTGATTAACAGGCTTTTGGTCTACTGCAATCATTATAATCAGCTGTGCTAAAGCAGGGAAACCTCTAAAACCTGCAGGACAGCGGGCCTTGAGGACCGAGGTTGTGTATGCCTGTTTTAGAGTTTCTCTTTGGCATGTTTTGTAATCCAGAGAATGCAAAGTGAAGCTAAACTTTAACCCATCACTCTCTTCCAACTTGCTTACCTTTTTGGGGAATTGCTAGGGAAACAGCTGATACAAAAGAAACATGCTTATATTTAAAATAACTTTTCTCTGCTAAATGAGACTGAATATCCCTGTTTTGGCAGATAATTTTTCAGTTGAAAATGATCAAAACGTCTTACTTTTGAGTGTTTTTTTGGGAGGAAACTACAAGGCTTTCAAAATTGATGCTGACAGACAGATGTCCCAGATGGCCCGTGTAAAGCTAACATCGATGTTGGCTCAATGTAATCATGCAAAGTGGTTCTGAATACACTAAAACAAAGTCAAAACACCACTCTGTTCCCACTGAAACACATGTGATGGAGTTTCCTGGAATGGCCACAACTCAGAACAAGGAAGATGTAAAAAAACACAAACAAAAAAACTGTCTCTCCAGGCTAAATTCCTATGAGATATTTCAAAGTACAGAGCTATTTTAGAGACAAGAGTGCCTTCCAGGCTTTACTAAAATCATCCATGCAAGTGAAAACACATTCTGTTCACCTTCATAGTGACATTGGTTTGAAAATGGTATGTGAGTCAACTGATGAATATTTCAGGAATTTAATAACAAAATGTGTTGAATTTCTAGATAACAGAAAAAAGGAGACCAACTGGCCTATGAAATGGTTCCTTGCTAAGTTTTTAGTTGGCATCTACTATAAGTTGGTAGAAGCTTTATTTGCATTTTGCAAATTCTTCCAGTATTTTTTCCCAATTTGGTCCAATTCTTAATGACAATCAGCAATTATATCAAGATAAAAACAAAAAAATCAGGTTTTTTCCGCTATACAGAGAAGAGCACCATTAAATTGACTGCTGACGGATGAAGGCCCTAAAGGGATACTGAAGTGTAATTGAGAAGAAAAACTGCTTCATACAGGATTGTTTTTTGTTAGAAGTGCTGACAAGTGAGAACAGTAAGAGTTTAACTCTCACTTGGGGTTTGATGCTTTTAATGGGTTTTACTGTCTCACTGCTGCACCCACTCCAGCAAACAACAACAACCACCAGAACAAAATGGCCATAAATTATGTACCGACATTAAAAGGGGACTCAGCATTTTAGGTTTATATAGTTGTAGGGATACCTAGGAGGTTGTAGTTTGATAAATTTTTACTTTCTTTAGTTTTCGATGTTGAAAAATGTCTCAGATTACAGGAGAAAAGGCCAATTGACTGCTGTGTCCAGCCTTAGGAGATCATCCATGAGCTGCTGATCAAAGACATACTGAAGGCCTTTCTGACAGCAACAGCATTTGACATAATAGAATTATAGAATATAGAATACAATTCATAGAATGAAGGTGTCCTAATACCATCGACGCAAACCACCCACCTGTCACACTGCTAGAGCCATTTTGTAACAAACACAAGGTGTGTGGGGGTGACCAAGTATTTGTTACCTTAAGGGGATTTACAGGGACCAACAGCTGATCTCATGAGGAAAAGTTCTCTTCTTGGGTTGGTTGTAAAATTTAAGACTGAGGTGTGAATTGGTGTGAAGGGACAGATATGTATTGATGATTTGTTTTTATATGTTTATTTAACAGGATCCCTATGCATCTCAGCCTTAGCGGTGACTATTCCTAAAGTCAATCAAAACATAAAAACATATTAAACAAGGCATTCAGCATATTCACAAATCATACAGCTGGCAGAGAAAACCCAAAAGCAAAAAACGACCTTAAATACTTTAAACAAAACAACAAGCTCAAAGACTTGAGTCATACAATCCAACAAGGCTAAAAGAAACACTCAAACGGCTCAAAGAAATAGATATTAATTCATATTGAATAACACACTGTGTGCAGAATTATTTGGCAAGTTGTATTTTTGAGGATTATTTTTATTATTGGGCCACAATTGTGTTCTCAATCAACCCAAAAGACTCCTTAATATCAAAGTTTCCTATTTTTGGAAGTTGATGTGTTTTCTTTTTAGATTTGGCCATTTTATGAGGATGTCTGTGTGTGCAGATAAATATTACTGTGCAGAATTATTAGGCAATGTAATAATAACAAAAAAATTATACCCATCTCACTTGTTTATTTCCACCAGGTAAAGTAATATAAGAACTCAAAAGACACAAACAAACATTTGCAACATTCAAAAACAAAACAGAAAACAAATAATAGATTCCATCCATAGATTCTGTCAATGTCTTGATCTGTTTGCGATCCACATTGTGTGCAGCAGCCACCACAGCCTCCCAGTCACTGTTCAGAGAGGTGGACTGTTTTCCCTCCCTGTAGATCTCACAACAGGTTCTCAATGGGGTTCATATCAGGTGAACAAGGGGGCCATGTCATTATTTTTTTTCCTTTAGACTTTTTCCAGCCACGCTGTGGTGTATTTTGATGAGTGTGATGGAGCATTGTCCTGCATGAATATCATGTTTTCTTGAATGATGGCGACTTCTTGTACCACTGTTTGAAGAAGGTGTCTTCCAGCAACTGGAAATAGGTCTGGGAGTTGATCTTGACTCCATTATCAACCCGAAAAGGTCCCACAAACTCATCTTTGATGATACCGGCCCATACCAGTACCCCACCTCCACCTTGCTGGCGCCTGAGTCGATAAGGAATTGCTGCCCTTTACTGATCCAGCCTGGTGCCCTTCCATCCATCTGGCCCATCAAGACTCACTCTCATTTCATCAGACCAAAACACCTTGGAGAAATCAGTCTTCAGATATTTATTGGCCCAATATTGACATTTGTCTTGTGTGTCTTGTTCAAAGGTGGCCTTTTTTCGGCTTTCCTTACCATGGCCAGGTCCCTGAGCATTGAGCACCTCGTCTTTCTCAGCACTCCAGACATGTAGCAGCTCTGAAATATGGCACAGCTGGTGGCTAATGGCTTCCTGGCAGTTTCACGCTTTAGCCTTCTCAATTGATGGGGAGTTATTTTGCGACTTCTTTTTTCGACACGCTTCTTTCGCCCCTCTTGGCTATTTGCCATGAACCGCTTGATTATTCAGTGATCCCGCTTCAAAAGCTTGGCAATTTCAAAACTGCTGCACCCCTCTAAAAGACATCTGACAATTTTTGACTTTTCAGAGTCTGTCAAATCTCTTTTCTGACCCATTTTTCCAAAGGAAAGGAAGTTATCTAATAATTAAGCACACCTTATATAGGGTGTTAATATAATTAGGCCACACCCCTTCTCATTACAGAGATGCACACCACCTGATTTACTTAATTGGTAGTTTGCTTTCAAGCCTATACAGCTTGGAGTAGGACAACATGAATGAAAAGATGATGTGGTCGAAATACTAATTTGTCTAATAATTCTGCACACAGTGCAGTTTGTTTTAGATCATATTTAAATTTATAGTGATTAACAGACATTAAGCGATTTGGTTTTGTAAATGCACCCCCTTTTACAAGAACAGTTGTTGATAAAGGACAACATAACATTATGTATTGTTAGCAAAAGGTGGATAAACATGAAGCATTTAGTAATGAATGTGAAATAAAAAAAAAGTTTTACATTTATATCAGCTTTGAGTGCTTATTAGCTTAGTTCTTTTTTATGAGAATGCAAGTCTTCAACAATTATTTAAGGACATTTAATCAGGTATACTATTTTATTGTGATACGAAGTGTGTTCCTCCTTCAGACTTCGCCTCAGCCCCTAAATGTCTTGGTCTTGACTAAAACACTACTGTAAATTTGGTACCTTATGTCCAGATTTGTGCATTCTGCCTTATAATGGATAAACTACTGCAAAGGTTATGATGAGGGCATAGAGGACCAGAACACAAATTGCTTTCAGACTTTGCAGTCACCCACCCTTTTCTGCAGTGACTTTGATTGAGAGACATTGTATGTTAATGAGACTGCATGCAGCAATGTCGTAAGATGATTTGCAGCTCAAGAACAAGTGTTGCCTATTTGTGTCCCAAATCCCACAAAGTGGAAGTGTTGAGTGTGATTTCACAGGGGAGCTGTTTACTGAGGCACCACTCATTCGAGTCATTGTTTTTGAGCTCTTAATGACAGACAAACTCACAATAGAAATCAAAATGGACTAGGTGATATGTATCTAAACTGCAAGTTCATGGGCGAGAGGTAAGGATAAAGAATTACATAAAAAAGAAGCAAGTAAACGATGGAGTTTTGAATCAATCCACAAGCATCTATCTTATGATATGGTAATAAAAGACATTTTCGGTACATTAGA
This sequence comes from Cyprinodon variegatus, assembly GCF_000732505.1. Taxonomy (NCBI): domain Eukaryota; kingdom Metazoa; phylum Chordata; class Actinopteri; order Cyprinodontiformes; family Cyprinodontidae; genus Cyprinodon; species Cyprinodon variegatus. Next base: position 554,491 of record NW_015150672.1, on the reverse strand, counting down.
TGTGTGCTAACAGATGCCTATTTTCTTCCTCTGGGATATGACTTTAATTAGGCAGATCAGTAACGTCTGGATTGTCCATGTAATGTGCTCTGTTCGGTCCCTGGGATTGTTGTGCACCCTTATAAGTGAATCAGTCAGCACAACTGCAAATTAATGAGGCATGCTGTGTAGCCGCTCATAATTTCTTTGTAGATACAGACATTCCAGACTGGTTTTCTGATGAATATTTGTCTCGGATGATTATTGCAGGCTTTGTGTTGCAACAAACAAAACTGACATCTCTGTATGTTGCTTCAAAACTGTGAGTCAGGTTGTCAAACTTGCAACCTGTGTCTGTATTATTATATTTAACAGCTGAACTATGGTGGTGAAGGTTAATTTTTCACTCTGGTTTACACACTGTCATCCCACATATGGAGAAATATCTACATTTCAGTCACAGTCTAATTCCCTGTCATGCCAAGGACAAGTGATGCAATCCAACTTGTATGTCGAGGGGCAGGGGGTCCTTTTTTGATTAAAAACACTAGTGTGACAGACAGGTTTTTCCCTATTGGGCTTGTCAGTTATTCAGGGCGGTTAAACTCTCCAGCTGCTGATGGGTTGACCAAGGTTTAAAGAAAAAGAAGTGGTGATTTTGTCCGACAGGGTTTCAGTGACCTTGAGTCGGGCGTTTCCTGCTAATCAGAGCTTGGTTTTCCACACAGTTTTAGGAAAGACCTTAGTTGAGAGAGGCAGAGTTCTGGGAGGAGCGGTTAGTGCATTTCCATTCTAGATAAAGTCTTGTGCCAAGGCTTGTGCAAATAAACAAAGGGATGATTATATCAGCACACACGACCAGGCTTATTCTGAACGAATTAAGTGTCTCAGCTCACAGGGTCGGTAAGCCAAACCCCTGTCGCTTTCAGCCTCTGCCTCTGTTTTTTTAACTAATGCCCTCCTGCGCTCTCACTCCCAGAGCTTGTTTAATCAGTTGGAGATCTGCTTTGGATCTGCTGGCCATTTGGCAATGAAAACGTCAAAGCAAATTACCTGAATGAGCTGGTCCCTCATCTCATCTGATGTATTCTACCAGGTTAGCATAGTGGCCTGGAGTGTGAGTTTGCATATCATTTTAATAGAAAATGTGCAGAATGGCAACATATGGGTTTTAAGATACACAACTAAGACTCTTGCTTTCTTAATTGTTATGCTTCTTTAGATTTACAGCCATCCTCTAAAGTTTAAACCAGCCTTTCCTCACAGAAGAAGTAACCCTACACTTTACACATATTTCTGGCAAACATGATGATGGTTTACTCTACAGAATGATACACTGCAGTCATGCCTTTCTTGCACAATATAAATCACGATTCACATAATGAGTCCACCAAACAACTACTCCTTGCAATAATCCAATTAATCCTCCCTGTTTTGGCAGGCTATGCGCATTCTGAGTCCCATCTCAAGTGGATAGTTTCCAGATGTTTCTTCACAGAGGCTCATCAGTAGACTTCACTGCTCCACTGGGGCTTGTATTAAACTCTTGTAGTTCCTCTTGTTGTGAGATGGAACTGAAGGTAGATAAAAGCAGGGGCGTTATTGTATGATTAGAGGCGGAGCAGGTCCTTAATAATTCCTCCTCCCCTCTCTTCCTCCACCTTCTAGATCAGTCATCGGTCATCTGGTTTCTCTGGCCTACATCACGTAGCTTGCAGACCTCTGGTCCCCATTAGTCCCCCACCCCCTTACAGTATCTTTGAGGCTGATGTTTAAAAGAACATGTCTTCATTAGTTTTGGCCTGGTATCTTGCCCTAGCATTGTGTTTGTGGCGCTACCCTGCAGCACTTAATGATGATTGAATGCTCCAGAATTTCCACCTCTTTGAAAAAGTTCCTTTGATTTTGTGTATCACTAACCATTTAAGGTCTGTTTATATTAGATACAAGAGCATTAAGTGCAGATTGTTAGTATCTTCAAGCAAATACATTAGCAACTAAGTTAATTTTTGTGTACCCCTATTTGTTTTAGCCCAAGACAATGAGTCAGAGGAAACACAACTTGAGGAAATTAGCGTATTAGTCAGGTCCTCTTCCTGTTATCAGTGTTGTCAATGTGACCATGGTCCAGATGTGTGTTAGTAATTAACAATAACATGATTAGCAGTTCAGTTCTGTACAAAAAACCTGTGTCCTGTAGAGGAAGATGGCTGCTGGTTTGTTTACTTGGCTTTTAAAAAGTATTAGAACAAACAAGTACAAATTATATCCAGGAGGTTAATTGGGCTCTTAGATTGCGGTATGTGACAACTGGAGATAAGTTAACATCAACGTTGCAAGGATAATAGATATAATGATGCACACTGGATGTAATCTGTTTGTTGAAATTAGATTCTTTCACAAAATGTTTGCTTCTTTCTTTAATGTCAGAAATGTATTTATGAAAGTTAAAAAAAAAAATCTTGAGATTGAAAAACCATGTTAGATTTCTGTAAGGTTTTAATACGTGAATTCACATTTGAGAAAAATAGGAGCAAATTCTTAGATCCATTATGTAAGCACACTGCTTCATATTTCAGTTTAAACTCTTAACTAAAATTAGTGAAACTTAACTAAACTAAGCTACTATGTAAAAAGAGGAAGGGAAACATGGTTGAAAACCACATATTACAGTATAAGATGGATCTTGTGTTTGAAAACCAAAGTTTTTCTGGAAGAATTTGGGATTTGATTAAATTAGCTTTTCAATAATTAAGAGAAATTGGACTGTTTTTAGACGAATTTACAATGCAAATCCATGAGGTGAATAAAACATTATTTGGATAGATAATGTTTTATTAAATGATTTGCTTAATCAGGAACAAATAACCTTTAGTTAAATGATTATTCACCATCTTTGAAATAGCTAGCAGCGTAATAGACATCAGGATTCCATTAAATGACTCTTGGTTATACTTGGTAATTGAATGTAATGAGCATATGAGGAACACATGAACACTAATGTTATATCAGTGTTTAAACCCTTAGTGAAATAAAGCTTATCCAAAATTGTGCTAGACCTGCAAACCTTTTGTCCATGTCCATTTGGAAGGCTTGAGTTTTCCTCCAGCAGCAGCTTAGCAGGTAGGCTAACAGCAAGACAGGCTTTCTTGTCCATGTGGCTCACACCAAGGGATCCTTAGAAGGCCTTCTCATCCAGTCTGGCTCTTTAAGTTCTGAAACTCGCGTGTGTTGCGTGGATTTCACTGTCCTCAACAGAGAGGGGAGTGGCAAGTCACACCTCTGTGGGAGTTCCAGTGGAGGCAGCGGTCTTATAGCTGCTTATGAGCCAAAATTGCACCTTCTTCTCAGGTCATCATGTCAAGATTAAACATGGGCACTGGTTCCCAGTGTCCTAAAACCATGATCATGTGTAAAAAAAGGAATGTTACAGAGTAAACTTTACAAATATCTGATACCTTTAAAGCTCAGTTAGTGCTTATTTCTGACAAGATTTGATTAGAAAAGGAAATTTAAAAGCTCCACTGTTTCTTTTTCTATCAACATACCATTACAGGTCTGGATTAGCCTGACAAGGTTGAGGGTTTACTTTGTGCATGTATATGCTTTTAAGGTACAATGTAGTGATAAAACAGTTGCATATACTTCTTGGTTGCCAATTTTTGCATGGTTAGAAGATAAAGATGCCTTTGCTTTTTATTATTTCAATACTGAGCTAATACAATTTGCAGCAAATTACTTACACCCCTGGCCCTTTATTCATTTACCAACAGAAATTTGAGAGAAAACAAAAATTACAGATAAAATAAAAGATATTAATCAATGTTGGGGTATATCTCATATTTTGTTTTTGTATAGCAGAATTAAAGTGTTAGCATTTTGTCTTTGCAAAAGGACTTGACTTGTATTTGAATAAATGGCCTCCATGAACATTTATTTTCAAATCTTTGATTCCTGATTCAAATCTTTGATTCCTGATTCAAATCTTTGATTCCTGATTGTATTTAGGTCTCTGGTTTTACTGAACCAACTGAACCAATGAAAATAAGTTGGTGTTTAGTGTGATGAAGGGGGGGGGACAAAACCTTTTCCCACTATCAAGTCGTTTTGAGCCACCCTGAGCAAGACCCTTAAACCCCTGATTGCTCCCCAGGTGGCAGCGCAGTGCTCCCCAAGGGGATGGGTTAAATGCAGAGGTAGATTTCTCTAATGTGAGATCAATAAAGTTCAATTATTATTATTATCTTACTGTTGCTGTTCCATTCATTCAGCAGGATGTGAAATGTACATTTCATCTTTTACACACCAACTTTTGGAATGTGGCTCAAAAGGTTAAGGTTTGGTTTTAGGTGAACCACAAACATGAGCACTTATGGCTTTCTTTTTAAAACAGGTTTCAACTACAGTTCAAATAAAATCAGAAAACTTCAAAGGCATTTTAGGGAAATGTTATATGGGCAGGGCATTGAAAATAACCAATACTTAATGCAGCAGTTTAAAATTGTGAACCCTGACACTGTGAGGAAGCCTACCATGATCATCAAAGATACATAACTTTATTTCTACATCTGCAACTTTCTCAGTGATGGTGATGGAACTGTAGTATAGCTCATGTTCTTTGTTTACCAGTCATACTATACCTAATTTGAAGATTTTTAAAAACATAAGACATGAAAACATAAGAAATAATATGACCAGTATAAGTTAAATCATGTGACTTTTACTGAAACATAGCAAAGCTATGATGCTCTGTCAAGCTAGAGTTGAATTTCTATTTGGAAAAATGAATTCCTGTTTCTATAAACATTTTTGTCATAATGTTTTCCTAAGGTTGATTAGTGCCTCTGACTTACATATGTGATTGTGATTTAAGTGGAAAACCTCTTTGTGTGGTAAAATATTGATGCAACATTTTTTCCCTTCCTTGTTTCTGCAAACCGGAATTCATTACTGATTTTTGTGTTTCATGATGTGAATCTGGTTAGTTTCTTTATTTTTAGGAACATGCCATTGTTAAAAAGCACCAAATGTTTGGCAAACACAAACATATGTTTCTTTATTTATTCTATTAATGATGTGTTACAAAGTAATATATATTTTTTGTGGTTTTCTGTTTGGAGATTCTTAAAACATCCACTGTTTTTCTTATACTGTAATTTCACAGTTCATATGAAAGAACACATGGTAATAATCTATGTTTTATCTCACTCTCAAATCATAGAAAGATAGGCTACTGCAATTTGTCTGCATCCACATTCTTCTGACATTTTTCCAGCAGAACAAGTAGTACCAGCCAGTATCCACAAATGTGCATATTCTAATCGTTCAATTACATAACAACAGTGTCTGTGGTAGTTGTAAGTATTGGCTGTGGCTATGTAGTTCGAAATCCTACTCTAACCAATCATAGCACACTCTGTATCTTTGCTCTATCTTCGGAAATCTGCTGAGTGACAGCGGCCATGGCAACAGCCTGACTCTCTGTGGCTTCCTCGCACCCCTCCTGTGCAGTGTTTGATGGCAGTTAGACGTGTTGCAGAGTAATTGGGTTGTGGACCGGATGAGATATGTTCCCCTTAGGTGTGACAGAATGTGAGAAATGGAGCAGGTGGTGGAAGCCCAGAGGCTCTCCCACCCATTTCAGCGTTCAGCCAATCGTTGTTTGCTTTACCAGGTGTAAAAAGTACAGTTCTGTTGTGCTGTCGGCATGGCAGCATAAACTGTGGAGATTCAAATAAAGTTGTTTAGTTTAATTCAGGTATTGTGATAGGGTGAATCCCAAAGTTGAACAGAAGAGAAGTTTATATAGCTAGACATAGTTTCAGTCTCTGACTGAGCTATTTAAAGTGATTATATCCTGAATTTTCTGTCATTAAATCTCAGAAATAATTGCACATTAATTCTTACATTTTAAAGTTTTAAGTTCACATAAATCTTGCCTGAGCCATAATTCCTTATTATGAAATTTGGCCTGTAGTAAATCCTGAAGAATGGGAACTTGAAAACACACACTTGAAAACACTTTCCTCTTTTGGTTTCCAGAAAAAATAAGAAAGCTAAAGGCATTTTTGGATTGCTTTTTATCGAGATGTTAGAATGAAGGAGAGCAACCCTACTGCAGGGAAGAGCACTGCCATTTTTACAATCCATTCTGGGTGTGTATGTAGATTTGTTTAGGCAAATATTTAAATCTTTTTATCAAATGCTTTTATTTTGAAACTGAGGAAGTTCAAGGTTCAAATTTATACCCTAATTTCAAGGTTTTTGTACCACAAATGACCTCTGACTGCTGTTTGTAGAGACGCTTGTACACTGTTCTTTGTTTATTTGAATGATCATATTTCCGCTGAATATTTCGCTGGGATTTGGTGTGCTGCAGTTCAGCTGCTGTTTGACTGGGAAGTTCCATTTTGAATGGCTGCTACTGTATATGGAGCCTCCCAAGTACTGATGACTCCAGATTGGATGTGTGCTTTATGTGATCTGGCAAGGACAAAGAGCTGTAACCAAGTAGCAACAACCCTATCAGCACTTATGATGAAGACATTTGAGGTTTGCCATGCCGAAAGAGCTGTCACGTTACACTTGTTCCAACATCCATGAACAGGACAAGGCCTATGCCAAACATGATCAGGTGTCACATTAGCAGGTCAGGTGTTTCACATCACTAGAACTCACAGGCCCATACAGATGATACCAGCATTGCTGCTATGTGGCAAAGCAGGGTATTGGCTGAAAGAAATAAGTTGTTAAGGGTATAGATCAGGGGTGGGCAATTCCAGTTCCTAAGGGCTGGTATCCTGCAACTTTTAGATGTGCCTTTGGGTCAACACACCTGAATCAAATAATTAGGTGATTAAGATGACTCTAGAGAAACTGACTGCATACTGTCGAGGTAACTCAGCCATTTGATTCAGGTGTGTTGGACCAAGGATGGATCTAAAAGTTGCAGGACACCGGCCCCCCAGGAACTGGAATTGCCCACCCCTTGTATAGATGGTATTATTTTCTATACTTCCTGAAAAAGACATTAGCACATTTGCCACTACTTCTACATAAATTTCTACTGTATGACAGCCTTAACTTAAGGGAGTCTTCTGTTTCCTTCCATAATATCAAAAATGTATTGCAAATCAAAAATGAGTTATAAAAGGCCAAGAAAAGCAGCCCTAAAAGGGTAAAGATTTGGTCTAGATTATAATCAAAATAACTTGGTTAAGTTGTTTTAAGGGGGTCCAAATTGGAGGTTTTATTGATAATTTTCACATTGGTAAAACCAGAATTGAAATATCAAGGAAATTACAAATGTATTCTGTTAGAAAGGATGATAATTGTGCCATAATTGTTTTATCATCTGAAAAAGAAAATGTCCCAGCCCTACCCAACTACACACAACAAAACAAATCAGCCATGAAGGTTAGTTTTCCACTTGAATGGTTTTAAGACTCTTATGCAATCTCACAATACTCTAGTGCCAGCAACATGTCCTGATAAATTGTTTCACAGTTTTGTTAGAATAGTTATATAATCAAAATTAAATCTACCCTCAAAAATGTTTTGCCTGCAAAGGTCTCTGGTGACATGAGTCTTCAGCTCCCAGGTCAATTTCTAGGATATTCATGTTTTTTTCTGGTTATATTAAAACTATTCAGTCTGTTTAATGTGTTAATTTTGGATGGTTATTGAGATTTTGCACATTTTGCAACCTAATCCGTTTAGTCTTATGATGTTGTGCAATTTTGCATTTTAGCTTTTAACATTAGCATATCTTTCAACAGCCAGAAGACATGAAAAGAAAAATGCTACTCTTGAAGATATTGTGGAGGAATTTTGCTATTTTTTTTTTAAAAGACCTGCCCTGCCATTAAAAAAAAAAAAAGCACAAGCTCATTTCTCCTTGTGCAAGCTCTGTTTAAAAGTTGCTGGTCTCACGGCTCATTCAAGCTTACTGAGTCCGAGCGTCCGCACTAACCCCTAACCCCTAACCCCTAACCCCTAACCCAAAATCCTCAATCACTATATGACTATATGATAGACTTCATAGCGAACTCAGTTAACTGACCGTTCAGACGGATCAATGCTTTTTTCTCCCTGTTGATCATGTAACTCCTCCTCATCTGCGCGGAGCCTGCATCATTTTTGTCAGCCCATGGTGACAGTGGGCTGCTGTGACAGCAAATCCCATAATACTTTGGGAGGATAGCTCTCCGTGTAAAGCATTCATGGATATATCTGCTTTTTCTGAGGCCTTCTTTTTTCTTGTCATACACTTTGTAGACACTTTTTCTCTTATGACCCTCGGCCATTTTCAAAGAACTGCAGTGGGAAAGGTGAGCTTCATTGACCGTCTTAAACCATAGGTAAACACGTATGCACCTGAATGTGTGCATGAGCAGAAAAAAATAACTAATGGGCCGAGCATGTAGGACGGCCTTACGTAAACATATCATCAGAAAGATTGACAATTACAATTGTATCCATTCAAACTTTCCTCGCTTTCCTTGATAGGCCCTTGGCTGCTCCCATACAATTCCTTTTTAAACATAAATCTTTTTACTAACATATTCTTTCTGTCATGATTTTTGGACATTAAGATATCAAAAGAAGCATTATCTCCTGGTTAGAACCTGTAATTCAGTGTGAGGGTGGAGTCAGGTTAAATAGTTTTCTATTGTTAAAGAAATATGCCAACATGCAAAATAAATGAAAATAAATGCTTAAATTGTATTTGTTTATTAGAAATTGAACAACACTCTTTGTCTTTACATACTGCTTAATAGTTAAAGCAATGCTAAGAGGAAAAGTACCTTCCAAAGCATTAACAATCTTTGAACCTGTTGTAATTTTGAGATGTTATAAACTCTTTTTTTGGGTGGAAATGTAATGCTAAAACTAACCTGGCATAAGCCAAATTGATCCGTGTAGTTACATTTGAATTCTCCACAGTAACCATCTGCGAAGGCTCCTGTAGAAAGTGTTTGCAAAAGGGAGGGATATTCTCCAATAAGCTGCCAATTTGGCACCTCCCTCCCATGTCAGAAGCACTAGCAGTTGTAATGTGTCACAGTCTTGATTTGTTTCACAACTGGCAGAGTTGATTGTTAAATCAAACTCTTATCTGGCCGAGGGAATACGCAAACATGTTTTACCATCCACAAAGTCATATATATATATATATATATATATATATATATATATATATATATATATATATATATATATATATATATAAAAAAGAAACAGAGTTTACTTCAGCTTAAACTGGCACAGCCATGTTTGTTGAGCTTCAGAGTGCTGCCTCTGGTGTACATCATACACCTCATTGCATTTTATTGGTCCGAACAATTTCTGTATCTAGGCTAATGCATCTATGTAATTTCATCATAATTTTTATTATTTTAAAAATCTCACAACAATTCTTCTTGCTTGCAAGGTAGATCTAAAACTGCACATTTGCTTTAACATGCCATAATCACAGGTAAACATTGTGATGGTAAAATTATACCTTGGGGTGCTTTTCTTCCAACAAGGCAGCAAACTGGAGCTAATCCCTGGAAAAGAGAAGTAGAGATTTACCTCCAGGAGTCATTACAACCCTGAAAATAAAGCTGGAACTTCAATAGAATGGTTAGGATTAAAGCATAGGTGCTAGAAATGTGTAAACTTAAATGTACTAAAGAATCTTTTGAAAGACCTGAAAAGTGGAGTTCACTGAAATTCCCCCATCTAACTAAGATTGATTCTTTTCCAATAAAAGACAGTAAAAAGGTCAAAAATCCTACCAAAGACACACTCTGAAACTTTTACAGTTGTTAAATACAGTAAATGTATGCAGTAGTGTGTGCTGGTCTAGCACTTAAAATCCTTATCAATGTATAAAAAGTTGTTGTAACAAAACATATACCGGTAGTAGATTTGAGAAGGTCCATGCTTTACATTTAAGCATTCAGTAACCTTTGTGCAATTATAACAGAAAAACAATTGATGGAGGGGAATATTCTTCATATTTTATGCTTATTAGGAGTGGTTCTGTTTTGATGATGTTATAATGACACTTAGCGTAAAATAAGAAATCATGTTCCAACCCGAGATGTATTTAGAATACTAGATTACAGGAAAAAAATGTTACAAAAAGCATCTCTAAATGTAAGCATTGTTATCAAAAATAAAATGATATATATATGGACTATCTAAGGACTGAATTAGTCCGTGCATGCTTTGTGGGATGCAAAACATAGACTGTTGTGAAATTGTAGACCATAATTTAGTGAATATGCAGTCAAACACCTGTAGAAAAAATTTCACTGAAAGCAATGGATTATTAAGGTAGTCACGCATTTAGACTGCATGACACTTTTGTGGCTCTACATAAGTTGTGGAACCATAAAGCAAAACTGACAAATAATCAGCTTTCTAATTCTGGCAGCACAGATTTAAGGGGGCACGAAGAAAGTATTTTTAAATAATTAGTGAAATGCTGTGGCTCCCTCTCAACTTTACATTTTCATTAACACTTAAGGATAAACATAAATACCAGACTTAGTGCAATACAATAGTGTGAAATTTTACCCTCATGCAGGACATCTAGGAGGCATAGCAACACCAGTGCAGTGTGCCAGTCGGAGGGATTAAGTTGTTTTGAAGCCACATTTGATTATATAGCAGCTAGTGAGAGGGAGGGAAGTGGTCCATGGAGCCAGATAGTGGGGCGACATAGCCTCCTACAAACATGCATCGGAGGAAGACAAGTATGGGTGAGTGTATGAGTGTGTTCCTTGCAGAAAGGAAAGGGGCAAACTGTGTGACCGTGCATGTGCTCATGTAGTCGCTTCCATCTGTTTGTATACACACTGTAACCTGAGTCTGATGTGTAACCTGAGCAGGTTTGCCCACCATGTGATTAATTATTAAGGTGCTTTGGCTGAAATCTTACCTGGAGGATCCCGCGTGCCGGCAAGCACTGAGCAAACTCCTGCTGTAGTGGGAGGAGATGGGATTGTAAAGAAGGGAGAGACCACTGCAAAGGAAAGATGATCCCACACTTGCACTTTGCGGTATGTTCACCTAAACGCTGCGATTAATTATACAAAGATGGTTCATAATACCAATGGGGGGGTGGTATTTGTATTTTGACCAAAAGTGAGAAAGTTGTTTCAGTTCCTATTTCTTTCTATTTTCTGGTTTTTCTTTTCAGGTTTTTGTCAGAAAGGATTGTTTGAATGAAAAATAGGAAATATAACTCTCAGAATCCTCCTAATCCCCTGCAGTTCTCCAGCAGCTGCCTTGATGACATTGAATCTAATTTGCAGGGGGAAGAAAATTGTGGGCATTTGACCATCTGGTCCTAGTCATATCCCCCCAAACAGTCTTTTTCCTGTCCAGTCAGAGGTCCCAATTTTATTAACAGCATTGGGCAAAAAAGACCTGAAAATTAACCCTCTCTGTAAGTATACCACAGGGGTGAAAGCCTTGGCTTTGTAGGGGAAGTCAAGCCATGAAATTAGTGATTTGTGGGTGTTGCTGCCCTCAAAGCCCATCTTCCCAGGGAGCTCTGTTGGTCTATAAACCCCCAGCTGGGAGGGAATTATATGGTTCAGCAGAGCACAGTTCTGGCGCTCCTCGGCATCCCAGTGCCATCCTCTGCAGGATCATACAGCCTCACAAGGGCCAAAAGACTCAGAGCATCATCTTCTGGTTTTCGTCAGCCAAGCCAGCTCCCACCGTGGGCTTGATTATATTTGGTGATGAATCGTTCCAGGCAGATTTACACTAAGTGCATGCGTTTGCTTGCACCATATTACCATTTAGCTGGCTATGTTTGGCAATTTGTGGTTTTTTACTCTTGCGTCTCCTAAGAGTGCATCCAAAGACCACAGCGTAATTTACAGTAATTATGACTGAGAATCTTGAGCTTTTATTTAACTTTTGAGACCGTGTCCAAGACGCGATGAGAGTGCTCACAGGAGACGCATTCAGCTGTTTGTTGGGACAAAAAAGAAACTTAACCTCACGCAATGAACTGGTCCCTTGGCCCCTAACGTAGCAACACAAACATCAGTGAGTGCTGGAATATCTGACAAGTTACTACAAATGAATAATCAGAAAACTTTTACTCAAGCCAAGATAATAACTGAGGCCTGGGGTCCAACTCAGACCTGTACAATATGCATATGTAATATTCCACAAAAATATTAACACCAACCTTGTGCTTTATGAGTACTGCCAGAAATGTTAATGTGTATTTGTGAAACTTTATGATAAAACAAAACAAAGAAAAAAAACACATTAATGGTAGGGGTCAAATTGACTTAGGATGCAGAGGTCCATCCTGTAACTGGTGGGTGGCCGTTTATTTGTCTCTTTTGTTGGTTTCTTTGGCAAGACACTTTGATGATTTTACTTGTTTTTGGTGGACAGAGAGTCTGGTAGCACCAATTGCACAGCAGTCTTCCTTCTGTCAGTATGCCCAAGGGAAGCTGTGGCTACAATGTAGCATGCCACCATCATGTGAACATAAATGACTGGATGTAGTATGAAGTGTTTCCCTCTGACTTTAAAAAGCCCTATGCTAGCACATGCCATTTCCCATACATGCTTCATTAGAACTACCTTCTGCAGCAAATACTTACTCATACATCCTGATAATGTCTGCTCAGTTGGTACCTTCATTTAGCTTTCCTTTTTAGAATTATTGATAATGTTGAGTTTAATTAGACGCCTTTGCAGAATTTAAATATTTTGTTTTAATTTCAGAAAAAGTTCAAGCAATGTAAGTGCTTTTGTTAGGTAGTGTGTATACAATGTAATATCTAGTAACCTTAGAGCTCAGGGAAGTGATACTGTTTCTCTGCCAGGTTGGAACATTGTTTAATGTGCAAGTTTGTATCATTAAAATAAATTACCTAGAAACTAAAGAGAGAGGTATGTTGATAAATGATAGCAATAAACAGTGCAGATCATACATTTGGGGAGATAATGAGCAGTGATGCACGCAAAAAGAAACACCTGTCGTTGTGTAATAGTTTTATAAAATGGTATATCCAATGTAATGGGAGTGTGGATGGGGGGTGTTTTCTTATCCTTTAATGACAGCATGGAAAAACAGGCAGGTTTGTTGTTTCTGCACAAACATGTCATAAAACATCAGATCATTTCTGCATGGCTTGAATTGAACTGTTATTGCCATCATGCTCCCTGAACAAGATATGGCGCATCTCTTTTACTTTTTTTTTTATAGGGTTTTTAGAGTTGGTGTTAAGCATAACTAAACACTGAAAGAAAGAAATTAAATAGGAAAAAATTTTCCAAAATCGAAATTCTGAAACATATATTTACCAAGTCTATTATACTGTGTGCTTTATAGCTTATTTTATTTATGAAGTCCTTCTTACAGCACACAGATTGAGTGAAGAGCATTGACTTTTAGTATAAGATGTTCAGGGAATCATTTGGTATAGATAACAAGAAAAATAAAATGGTTACATCACAAAAAACAATTTACTCTCTCTTGATGTAGAAGCAGACTATAGTTTTTTTTGTCAGTTTATCCAAAAACATGCAATTTACAAAATAATTTTCATGCTTTTACTTGCACCTGGACTCCTTGTCTAGGGTTTTACCCAGGACGGAGTTGAAGGGGCAGCAGTCTTAGCAGAGACTCAAAACTTTCTTCTCCCCTGACATTCACCTCCAGCTACTCTGGGGGTATGTACAAGACATTTCAAGTCCAGTCGAGAGATTAGGGGCAATCCCAATACACCCCCTTGCCCTACTTTTTAGCCCTACCCGTATATTTTGTGCGTTCCTGTGAGGTTAGTTATGTCCCAGTCCCGATATACATATAGTGGTAGTGGATATCATAAGAGGTGGGGGGTTTGAATTTATCCCTTAAAAATGAGGGATTTCAGATGCCAGCTTTTTGGGAAAGGGCTAGAAAAAAATTCCAAAAAAACATGGAAGACAGGACCAACTTTTTACTTTTGGAGGCCAAACAAAACAGTTGGTCTGGGCATCCCTGGTTCATTAGATTCTCCTGGACAACAGACCTAAGGTGAGATGACTTTATGGAGCTCAGACAGAAGCAGTGGGAAATCAGTGCGAGAGCAACGTCGTTGAGAGCCCCAGAACAAATCTGAGCCGCCCAATTCCTAATGAAGCTTATGAAGCCCAAACCATTGTGGCTTCAGTTTAAGGGTTTGTTGGTAGATTTTGTTGGTTAGAGGTAGCGAGTAAGGGCTAGTGGTTGTAAGTAGGGCGTGTATTGGGATCTCCTATGTGTCCTGGGCCCCCTGATGGAACATGCCTGGAACACTGTTGGATGGAGGTGTCTAGGGGCTTCTGGAACAGCTGTCCCAGCTAGTTCCTTGTGATATAAAAAGGGGTGACAACATCACAAAGCCCCTTTAGGACAGCTGAGCTCCTACACCTATCTAACCTAACCTAACCCTAAGAAAGTGCACTGTCATCTTACATAGGAAGATCATTTGACTTGCTTGTATCCAAGGTTGTTCTTTCAGTCATGATGCAAAGTTTATCACTATAGGGGAGGAACTTAAAACAACAGGTATATCAAACCCTTTGTCTTTTGACTAAGTTCTTTTCACAAACGTGGATCCCTCTATTGATCACTCGCTCTATTCATCCCTAATACCTAAACTCCTTCACCTGTAGCAAGAACATCTCAACCTGGGGATAAGCCATATTTCCCTGTAAAGAACCATTGTGTTGGAGTTTCTTATGTCTTCCAAGATGCTTTACACCCTGGAGGTAACCGCCCAGTTCATGCTGTATTTTGTGAAATCCTTGGGTCCCCAAACAAGACCTCCACCAGTCCTTGGTTGTGTCTTGAAATCCTGCCCATGAAGGTTATGAACAGGACTTGTGACAGAGGGCAGCTCTGCTGTAGTGCAAGATGTACAGAGAACTGGTCAGACCTAATGCTGGCTAACGCAAACCAGACTCCTTCTCCATTTGTATAGAGAAAGGAAGGCCCCTAGTAAAGGACAGTGGGTACTTCTGAAATGCCCCTAGAGACGGATTGTGAGCAATAAACATACTTTCCAGGCATGATATGGGGACTGTTTGGATTTTCTGGTTGTAATTTTTCTGAGATTTTACACTTCCTATTTGGATCCTGAGATAGATCTTAATTTCTCAAGTAATCTAGGGAATCATCAAAGTGGTTATTTCTCTATTTTATACATTTTTATTAGTACACCATTCTGTCCAAGCTGAACTCTTGACTCTGGTTCAGTGCAGCTGCTTTGTCCTGCTTTGCATCTAATAATGGTATCTCTGTACCAGCACCAAACAAAGCTGTAAATATTCCAATTTTCTTTGAACCCTGAGAAGAGGAAGAGGCTTTGATCACACTTCCTGGAACTCACAGCATACCTAGTCTGACAGTGTTTTTTCCTCACTTACATAGATTTGGCTGCACAAGGGTAATGTGTAAGTTGTCTACATAAAAAAGGCTCCTTCTCTTATGTATCATGCTACTTTTTAGTTTCTAAAGAATTTATAGAAATTTAAATGCATAGGTAACCTTTGAATACAGTGTGACAATTGAAGCTGATGTGCAGTTATTGTGATGTGACTGACATAATGGAAACACCGGGTCAGTGTGTCATATAGACTGATGAACAGCCCTAGGAATGCCACTGTAAATGTCCCATCCAATTACATTGAGTGCACACATATATTAATGTAACACAGACATTTACAAAAGCACTTAGACAAACAAGACCGTATCCCAGAGGGCAGTAGAGGATCACAGTGCAGAGACAACAGGATTTCCATTAGGAAGAATCTGTAATTGGTGTGGACCAATGGCAAAGGCTCATGCACAGCAGTCAAATAAGTTTCAGAACAAAAAGGAAAGGGTAAAACCTGTCCCACCGCACAAGGTTCTGCTTCTAACACTAACATTCATCCATCTGGGTATCAGTCATAAATCAGTAAAATCCTCAGTAAAATTTGGAGGTTCCACAGATGTTGCTATTCCATGCCTTTTTAACACAACTGGATCTCATCTGTGTTCAAGTCAGACAGCATGTAAACTGACTCATTTAAAGCTGTCAGGTTATCCAGCTCAGCTGTCATCAAGCAGTCTGTTTCTCATGTATGCTGAGAAATTGCGGTTATATTGCTATTTCATGGCACATAGAAGTGTTTGAAAGAGGGCTATAACTGCAAAATGTGAAGATTTTCATCCTCATTTAGGTTTAAATATTTGATCTTTTTTTTCTCCTAAACGTTGCCTTTTGCCTTGATCAAGTCATTATCTGTTAGACATTACTGGTGTTTTAAAACGTCACTGCATTTGAATCCTTGCACTTCTTCCCAGGTCATGTGACATTACAAAACTTTCCAAAACCAAACCCTTAAACTCTTTTAGATTTTTTTTTATATTACAAGCTCAAACCAGTGGCGGCTCGGGGGGTCTTTTCCACGGTGGGCTATAAACTTAAAATAGATGTATACCAAAAACCACTCAAATGTATACTAAGTTATCGCACCAGTATTTTATATGAATGCCAACAACAAAAAACATTATAAAAACACTTTATAAAAACAAAACATTAATTCATGTACAGGTTTATTTTTGTACATAAATCTTGCTATTCTGAGGCTTTGTGAAGGCAAATCTGTGTGTTGCATGGTCCAATATTGTGACACAAACCTAAATAAAATAATGCACCAGTTTAATAATGGAAAAGCTATTAGTTAGCTTTATAATTTTTAATATATGAAAAGTTTTTATTTTCTCAGAAAGTGTTTCTTTAAGAGCAACTATGCAAATTAAAAAACATCTAGAAAAAGTATACTATATTTTATTATTTTCTAAGTGAATCCCAGATTGTTCATTCTTCATTTCCTTTTCTAAAAAGTGCTTTGAATTAGTGCTACCTGTCTTTTTCCATGCTGGGTCAGATCCTGACATTTGAAAAAAGGAGGGAGGTAGTCAATAGCCTGACGTAGTCCTACTCAATTCTATTCAGAATATGAGTCTGATACTGCTCCATAGAGCTGTGATTATGGGGCGTGTTTCGAACGAACCAGAAAAAAAAAATGCCTCTGCACTCAATTGGATAGACCTACAACCAATAAGAGCAACGGAGTGCGTGACGTATGTTAAGCGACGCATAGATGTTGTCAACAAAAATCAAAGCGTGCAGTTGCACGCCTAGAATAAGAAGATGAGCCTTGATCGCGTTTCTCTGTTCCTCTTTTAAAATTAATTTGCTGTCGATATCTTCTAGAACAGACCTAATAGCAAATTCTACACACCTCAACTCTCTAGCGGCAGCCATTGTTGTTGTCACCCAAGCGCGCTTTGGTGACATGGTTGATTACGTTACTGTTGATCATCTCTCCATCATCGTATAAAGCCCGCCCTGACAATTTGATTGGCTCGCCAGATATTGTGCGAGCATACTCGCGCTACTATTGAGCAATGCCAGACCGAACTTCCCGACCTCAAACGTTGTGGGCGGGACTAAGTTCGGAATGGCCCCCAGGCTAGGTAGTCAAGGCAGAATAAAGCATAAACCTCACTGTATGCTGTTAGCCAAGCCTTGTAGCTAAATACGGTCCTGGAAAAAGACAAAGTGTACCGTCTCCATCTGTGTTTGGACCTCTGATTAATTTTGATCTAATTTTGACATTCTTCAGCTGACCAGGTCACCATACACTTTAACCTCCAGCTTCTCTTCTTAAGTTTGCTTTAAGAGATTTCACTCGACCTGTCAATCACCTGCACTATGACTGTGGTAACAGTTCCTGTCAACTCAGGATGTAGCTCTCCTGCACATCGAGCCATCCAATACCTTTGTATTGCAGAGGAGCTACTGCGCATGTACAACTTTTAACGAGAGTCTATGGCGAAAGGTTTTTGCGCCCTAGGGCGGGAATATGTCACCAATCCGACGAAAAACTAAACAGCTTTAGTCGTCATTAAATATTAAATATTTATCTTGCATTACTAAAAAATTTGCATCAAAATATTTACATTTTGTAATTTAATTTTAATTTTTTCTTTTTTTTTTATTAAGGTGATCGGGCAGGAGGGGGGGGGACAGTGCCCTAGCACCCTCTATTGGCAAGCCACCGCTACCTCAAACTTCAATGAAATATTGATTGCAGTTTTATGTGATGGACCAGAAGAAAGTAATGCAGTTTAGTTGCAGTGTAGTCATTAACTATATTGAACATTTTTAAGGCATTGATATAAATATTGAATTCTGTTACACTGTAAAATAAATAATTGAAAGTTGCACTTTAAAGATAGTTGTTCTGTGATTTAAATGTACCTGATTGCAGATGACTTCTTTCCGTATAGGTGTTGAAGTTTGGTCAGTGGGTAGGGGAGGTATTAAAAAAAAAGATAAATGTATAATATAAAACAATATCAAATGGACTATTTGCCTTCAGAAATTCATAAATAAGTACTTATATAGTTTACCTACATTTAATCTCAGTAAGCTACAGCTGTTTCATTAAGCCTTTAGAGGGTTTGTATAAAAATATCTGAATTAGAAGCATCATAAAAAATGAAAACTAAAATCAGCAACCAGGATTGAGGATTTACACTGGAAAGGTATCCCAATTTTTGTTTATCTCGCAAAGATACAGTTCATACCATCATGTGATGCAATATCAGGGTGCACTCACTCTGAACACAACATCCATAAGCTGAAAAATTCAGGAGCACACCGTTGGTAGGATACTATTCTATATAAAAAAAAAAATATAAATAATGTGTCCTTTCTTGCTTTTAGCCCCAGTATAGTAAACAAAAATTGTTGTTTTTTTATCTTTAACCTTTTTTAAGTATATGAATTGGTTTTCAAGGCAATGATTTCTCGGAGGCAGATCATGCACTCTTTTCACCTTTGTAATATTTGTCTTTTCACCTCTTTGTTCTCTTTTTTCTCTTTTATACCTCTTTGTTCTGTTAAGTCCAGCAGTCATTATTCTCATTTCCTTTTTCTTTATCGCTTCCCTGTCCTCTCTCCATCCATCCCCCCCCTGCTGTTTGACAGGGCGTGTGTGTTGTTTCTATCTGAGAGACATCGGGTCTCTTCCTAGGGCACGCCAGTGAGCTCAGCATGTTGGCACTTCTGGGTCCTGTCCCTTTGTAATTCTCCATGTCCCGCTCTGTAAATCACAATCTACATTACGACCACTGCACTCATGATCATACACGCATACACTCAGTCCAAACACCACTTGTCTGAATATACAAACTGTGGCTTCCTACAGTTCTTATGTAGAAAGTATATATGCAATCCAAACATAAGAATCTGGAGACCCCTACACTGCATGATGTATTACTGCTAAAAAAAATTCACCAAAACTGATGAACATGGATGTTTTTGTGTAGCTGTGTGTTGTGCATGGGAATGAACAGAGGTAGGTGCATGTTTATTCAGGTATATCCTCCCTGAGTTTTCCTCTGAAAAGTCAGCCATGTTGCAGACATAGGGAGAAAAAAGAAAGAAAGAAAGAAAGAAAGAA
>NW_015150672.1:533320-534904 GCF_000732505.1 Cyprinodon variegatus | reverse complement strand
AAAGAAAGAAAGAAAGAAAGAAAGAAAGAAAGAAAGAAAGAAAGAAAGAAAGAAAGAAAGAAAGAAAGAAAGAAAGAAAGAAAGAGTTCTGCCTTCACTAGAATCTTAGAATTTTATAGGAGGCTAAAAAGTTCATAACACTTTGAGATAAATATTTCATAATTCATTCATGGATATCCATGGATATGCATGTACAAAAAGAAATTATATATATATATATATTCACACACTTGCTGAAAATGATCAGGTTAGGGGATGGTTCGTTGTTAGTAAGCCCGTCTGCTAATGATGAAATTCCTTCTGTGTTTACATCTTACCCAACCTTCAAATAGCCACGGCTTTACATTCGGTACATGTTTAATATTTAATGCAAGAAGAATATATCATCTTAATGGGGTTTATATTCCATGTTTTAGAGATTGTTTATTGTAAATGTTTACCACCAGCTCTAAAGTCATAACACTGGCACACCATCGCTCAGAGAATAGATTTTAAAATACTTTGTTAGTTTATAAATGACTGAATGGCTCAGCACCCAAATACATTAGACTTTAAGTTGGTAAATCAAGCCAGACCTCTCAGGGTTTCCGGCTCTAATCTACTTCGCATTACTAGAAGTAGAACCAAACATGGAAAAGCAGAGATTTGTTCTTATGCTCTACTTGTGCTCCTAAACTAAGAAATAGGAAAAAAAAAAGACATCTCTCAATGGGACAGTATAATTGTCTTTGGCACTTTGTAGCTGTTAGCTAAACTGTAGCCTATAGACAATACAGTCTAGTGAATAGCAATGGGCATTTATAACCTTACATTTCGAACTTCATTGTTGATATCATCTACATGCAATGCCAGGGTTCTGACCTCTATTTAAGTTTATATATAGTTTCTTTGTATTTGTATTTTTTTAACAGTGTTTTGTTCTTGAGTTATTCTCTGTTACCCTCTTTTGTTTGTTTCCTTTCCCCTTGGATTCCTTCTAGATGCTTCCATCCACAGCTGTTCCTTGTCAGATCATTAGTCCATTCTTTGTTCTGTCTCCTATATATACTCTCCCTGTGCAGTTCCTCATTGCTGGTTCCTAATCTTTTGCTGGCTCCTGATGTATGTTTTCCCTGATGTTTACTAGATTCTTTTTTTTTTTTTTCCTGTATTCATTATTTTGGATTTTTTGATCTCTGCGTCCATTTCCTGTGAGTCCTTCATTAAATCAGATCTTAAATCAAAACTCATCTCTGCCTACTAATCTCTGCATTTGGGTCCTCAAAGCCTCCACTCGCACCAGTAAATCATTGCTTTGTTTAAAGCTACAGTGTGTAATTTTCAGCGACATCTAACGTTCAGACTGCAGACTGCAGCAACATAAACATCTCCCCCCCACCGCTTCTCCCCCCCCCAACAGTACGGCGAGCATTACGGGACAAAATGTCTTCCACGACGTCTGCATCACCTACCTTCTCAAGTGATGAGGTTTGTTTACATAGATCATTTTAATACTGCCATCTATTGTTCAGTACCGTCTCAGTTCATCTCTCTCAACTTGCCGTAGTTACTTTCGAGCGTAATGGGCGATCTCGCAATCGCTAG
>NW_015150672.1:528688-531910 GCF_000732505.1 Cyprinodon variegatus | reverse complement strand
TGTAAAAATGTAAGGAGTAGAAGTAAAAAGTCGCCATAAAAATAAGTAGTAAAGTAAAGTAAAAATATCAGAAAAAAATCTACTTGAGTACAGTAACGAAGTATTTGTACTTCGTTACTTCCCATCTCTGGTAATAAATATAATATTATAGACATGATCTCATGCAGGTAAGTTGCATGTCCATTAGCAACTTTGCCAGGTTGCAGGTAAAGATCTCGTTTCCTTTTTCTCTAATTGTCAGAAAAATTTCTTCTCTGCTTTTTAGTTGGTTCTGCCGTCTGTAAGCTTGTAGGACTATTGCCATAAACATATTTAAGTATATGAAGTCCAGAGCCCTGTTTACTCCCAGGGATATCTACAAAGGCTTTTATTAAAAGCCTTTGTAGATATCCCTGTAGATTTCCTTCTTCAGCACAGAGCAGTGCTGCAGAGAGGGAAAAAGTTTAGTTTATTCCCTTTCACAGGTTCATGGTTTTTTTTGATTGGGTTGCTAGTTCTCTGCATATTGCCTCAGACAACTCAGCTCCTTTAAAAAAGAAAAACTTTAAAAACAGAAAATGATCTCCCTGGTTTAATGTGGAGCTGCGCACTCTAAAACAAAACGCTACAAAACTGGAGAGAAAATCGTGCTCCACAGGCCTACGGGAATCCTACCTAATCTGGAAAAATAGTTCACTGCTGTATAAGAGGACCCCTTGTGAAGCAAGAAGAATGGGAGGAATGGGTGAATGGGAGGCAGATCTTTTAGTTATCAGGCTCCTCTCCTGTGGAACCAACTATCAGTTTTAGTCCTTGAGGACACCCTCTCTACGTTTAAGACTAGGCTTAAAACTTTCCTTCTTGATAAAGCTTATAGTTAGAGTTGCTCAGGTCATCCTGATCTGTCTCTATAGTTATACTGCTATAGGCTTAGACTTCTGGAGAACAAAGGGACCCTTTTTTCAACATTTTGCTTCATCCTATCTCAATCTTTCCACTCTGTAGAATCTGTTAGTTTGATCTCTAACGTTATGCTCTCTCTGCTTTTTCTCATAGCAGCTTCGCCTCATCTGTTCCTGTTTGGCTGTGACACCACCCTGGAGTGAAATACCAGCTGTACTGCTGCCATCAACACCTTTGTTTATAGAAGTTTGGTGATCGGCCTGTTTTTCAGTGTAATCCTGTGTCTCTTACTGTGACTAACTGGATGCCCTCTCTTCATCCTCTGACATGGGAGCTGGCTCGGAGCTCGTCTGCCTGGCTGTGTGTTTCCTTACAATTGCCTTTTGTATCTCTGCTTCTGTCTCCTTGAACCCCAGTCAGCCTCAGCAGATGGCCGCTCACACTGAGCCTGGTTCTGCTGGAGGTTTCTTCCTGTTAGAAGGGAGTTTTTCCTCTCCACTGTCGCTACAAGCATGCTTAGTTTGAGGGATTGCCTTTGAGTCAATGAGTCGATGCAATCAACTGGTTTTCCTTAGATAGAAAAGTTTGAATCTATTTGACTGTATGATCTGGTGAACTGTAAAGTGCCTGAGATTATGTGTTGTGAATTGGTGCCATATAAATATACTGAATTAAATTTTAATTGAATTAATTATACAAACTATCTATACACTGGTCTTTTTTCAACAATTTTTCTTCCCATTTTTATCATCACAATTTAGATCTTTTTCTAACATGCTCTCATGACCATACTGCTAAATGTATCTATATCAGAGCCAATAGCTTTAACACCTCCAATGGCAGCAATGCTGCAATCAGAGTTTTAACCCAAACACAACAAATTAGCTCAGGGGTGGATCTACTACGGGGCAATATTTTGGCAATAATTTACCAAAGTATATGCAAAATACTTTTGTATTTTGTATAAAACAACTATAAAGATAGTTATGTGGATACCTTAATAACATAAATTATGCATATTAATTCCCTTGCTTTGTGTAGTTTTATTTGTTACTAATACCTACTTATACTTTGTTACTAATGCTTAATCATAATTTTTTTTTTGTCTATTTGCTGTTCTCATGTTGGATATTTTTCAATTTGGAAAAAAAATCCTGTTAAACTTTCTAAAGTTTAATATTTCTATAACCACCTGTCTTTTCTCACCTGTCTTACAACTTTCACACAGATTTTTCTAAATTTTTTAGAGAAAATATGAATCCTGGTGGTCTCAGATCAGCTTGCTCTGTCACAAATGTTATCCACCTCTGCATGGATCCGGCAGAGTTTGCCTCTTGAGAAAATACTGTTCTCTATATTTTCATTGTGCTTGTGCTTTTAGTCTCATGTTTCCCCTCCTGACAGCCTGTCAGCCTCATGCACACAAACACGCTTACATACACCTTAATGACATATGGCAGAGACTTGTTTCCCTGAGCAGTTCAACCTTGTTTTTCTTCAGCCATGATTATTTAGAGCCTTAAGGTGGAGTACCTTAACAACCAGCCAAACTTTCTGAAGGTATGTGAGGTTTAGCAATAGCGGGAGGATAGGAGAGAATTTGACCAAGTGATAGAGAGAGTTAAAGGAGGAAAAATAAATTGCAGAAATCCACCTCTGCTTTTGCCTTCCTCTTTTACTTTCTCTTCTTTATTATCTCGCACTCATGCAATAAAAAGTTAAGTCTAATTCTTTCCAATAATTATTCCAATCCCCTTTTCTTGGTTCTTTTCGTTCCCTTTTCCTGTGTTTCCTTATATTAATTTGTTGAGCCCTCCCCAGAGTACTAAGTGGGATATTGATATTAATTCAGAAGCAGTAAAAACATTACACCTTGTCACTTGCACTGTGACCTGCTGTACTGGTATTGGGATTAAATACCACCTGTGATGGGTTAACATAAAAAAAAAAAAAAAAAAAAAAAAAATGGCATTTTTTTTTTACTAAACAGAAAATTACCTTCCAACTTCTAGAGTTTAAAAAATGGAAGAAATTTACTAGTGTAAGAAAGTGCTAAAAAATATTTAACAAAATCGACATTACATACCACTTTTCCCTCACATTGCCAATATAGTGTTAATTAAGGCTATGTAATATAAAAGTACAATTGATTTGTGGCTAAAATTTCATTAAAGAGAAATGCAAAAACCTTTGTCCTTTAACCTTTCATCTCCAATACTATACACTATCAACATTTTTTTTTTATGTTTATACTTTTCGATTAAACCCCCTCAATCTACATTGAAATATGATGATGGCAACATCATGCTGCATGTGATGCTTTCCCCCCCCCCGAAAAAA
>NW_015150672.1:527165-527750 GCF_000732505.1 Cyprinodon variegatus | reverse complement strand
ACACATATTTCTTCAGGTCCCCTCTCACCAATCAATCATACTCATACAATCTCCAGCCTCAAACATCAAAATCACATTTTAGATTTATAAAACACTGCAAAATCTGTGCTATAAGCATACTTTAAATAAGAAGAACCAACTTTTTGAACTTGTTTTATTTGCACTGGGCCCCACAGTAAACTGATGGCAACAGGCTCAGTATTTTACTGTAGGGTTCTGTCAAGCAAAAGTATTTTCACAAAAGTTGATCAATTGCCCACACTAGAACCACAAACCTTAGAGTCATTTAGTGGGAGCTTATAAAAAGACCAAAACAATGTGCAATAATTATGGTCCAAAATTTCAACTTAAAGAAATTGATACATGACTGCCTATATTTGGTTAAAGTTAAACCCCCTGAAAATATTGTATTTGTATTCAGTCAATCTGAGTCAACTGGAACTTGGACATCCATACAACCTCAAGTCTTTCAATTTATAACAGCTTTTGTAGTTTTAGAAGAGCTCTGATTTAGCACCACCTGTCTTTCAACCAACTGTGACCAGCTTTCCTGTCCTTATTTATTCATTCATGGAGACCATGTAT
>NW_015150672.1:521664-522520 GCF_000732505.1 Cyprinodon variegatus | reverse complement strand
CTTTGGTTATTGTTTCTTTACATTACACCTCAGTTGAATTTATGTTAAAAGGCCTACGCCCACTGCGTCTCCCCTTTTTTCTGCTACAGCTGCTTTACGTTTGCTCTATTCTGGTTTAATTGTCATTTCTCCAGCCTAACCTCTATTTTAAGTTCCCTGGTTTTTCACCAGCCTTTGGTAGATTCTTCCATTGCTTTACTTTGGTTTCTCTTCCATTTCCACATAATTCCTTTGTTTTTCAGGTTCACACTTACACACTACTTTGAATTGCTGTATCTAAAAAAATATAAACGTTTAGTGAAAAAAAATGAAAAAATATGAAGAGTTGTGTATAAATATAATCATCTGTTTATGAGACATGAGAAGCCTGCATAAATTCATACAACTTGCAAGTGGTCACACACTTACATATGCTCTTTGGATGAAGTGAAGGAGTAGCTCCCATTTCTACGCGGCTGTAAATTACACCACACTTCACAATTAATTATTCATAATCCATAATTAATTATGAAACAATTGGTAATCCAACACCAGTCCACTCTGCTTGTGGTTGCGTAGTAACCATGACCCAAATTAAATGCCTCTATTGTTGTCTGTAACCAGAGCACCCCGAATGCTCCCCCCCTCCTCTGTAGACCTGCACCTGATCAACATTATCACTTGTAGTAAATAATTTGTCCACATGGTGAATGAACCCATTGAGAATATGCATGTGACCATATCACTTGCCACGAAGGGTGATCACACCAATAGTAAACAAGCAAAGCATGGTCAACAATGTAGTATCTGGTCTTGTGCTAGGAATAAGGCAAGGCTTGGTAGAGACCACTAATGGGACCTACCACAGGGAGCATGA
>NW_015150672.1:514188-519294 GCF_000732505.1 Cyprinodon variegatus | reverse complement strand
TCTGTCTGTCTGTCTGTCTGTCTGTCTGTCTGTCTGTCTGTCTGTCTGTTGTACAGGAAATTTCTATGCTTACACTTTCAAGCTTTCTTGCTTTGATTCTTTCCTGAGAAGAGATTACTCTTTGAATAATTTTTCATAATATATGTATTAAATAAGCATGAGACAGGACAACAGATTTTGACATAAATTGTTTACAGAAATTTACAGAAGGGAGTGCTTAACAACCAAGCTCGCTTCTTGTTGAAGTCAGGCCCGAATAATAGTTATAGAAACATTTTATAAAACTCCAGAAAGCCACATTATCGCATTATTACATCATAAATGTTTGTAAATGAAGAGACATCCATGGCTCAAGCCATATCAATCATTTACACACTGTTCAAGATCAAGGATTTGATCTCTTTCCAATCATTGTCATGTACTGTACATAATGAAGATGACTTTTTATCCTTACAGAGGACTGTCTTAATTCTATAAACTACTTGGGAAAACATTAGTTCTGACAATCAAGAGATTGAAAGAAAATATTTAGGAAATTATACAAAATCTACTCTGGATTTTCACTTCTAACAGTAACATGAAAGTTAATAAAAGAGAATATTTTTGCACAAATTGAACTCAAAACTCCATTAAAACTTGTCACGCTTTGGATCTGTCAGTAATCTTCTCCACTTGCCTGTTTTAGCAAAGTTTGAGTAAAAACCTTACCGCTTTTATCATCCAGGAGCCAAGGGAGTGGACTGAAATGTTGCTGGAAGCCGTGTAAGTCCCCTTAGCTCATCAACAAGTGAATTACACTCCTGAAGCTGAAACAGTTCACATGGTAAATCTTCCTGAAATAATGAATTGTAAGCTGGTTTTGTTCCAAGGTATGTCTATAAATCAAGGTACGCGTGTAAGACTTGGATAAAGACAGTTCCAAAGAAATGTTCATTTCTTATCCTAATCATATGTGCTAAGGATAAACCAACACTCTTCTAAAGCCTTCCTGATGATGTATTTAATTTAAGGAAATTTGATACCTAATTAAATATAACTTTGGCCACAGTACATTTAGGAAATCTTGAATGTGTTTGTAGCTTACTTGGGTCCAAGTTATGACAGCAGGCAGAACTCAGATATGATTGTAGATCTCTACTGCCTCCTAGCGGACGCCTGCTAAAAGAGGATGCTCAAAAGAAGATTAATTAACTAGTAAACTGTGGGGAGCTTGATCAACAAAGATACACAGAATAAATCTGAGAACTTTTGATTGAAAGTTAAAACTGAATGGTTTAATTCATTTAGTCTTTTTGGGTATCAGAAGCTGCTTGTACAACATTTATTGACTGGATTATGAAGACTGCTTTGCAAATGTATCAGTCATCTTGACTTTTCACATAAATATTTAAGTTCTGGTGTTAATTTAACATCATACACCAAAAACTCAAATATAATCAAATAAGGCAATCCATTTACACCCTTCTACTTTGAAACCCATAAAGAGCAGAATTGTTTTCTTTCAGAAGCGGATCGATTATTAATGCAGATAACGTTTTGAAGGCAGCATTTTTCTGAAAAATTTTACATTTTCATTAAAAGGACATTTGTTTTTAATTTAATTTTTTTTTTATTTTCTGTTATACTACAACTTTAAAGGCCTCATATTATGCAAAATCCATATCGTAAACATTTTATGAGAGTCATACATTATGTCCTGAAGCCTTTGATGAGATTCAGTAATGAAAAAAAGCCTTTCACCTCCATCTCTGCCTTTCTCCACCTTTTAGCTAGTGTGTGCTCAAAATACCCTGTTTGAAAAGTATTCCTTTTATGATGTCATAAAGGGAATAAGCCATCTGGAGAAGCGTGTAGCAGCCCTTCGGTCAAGCTACAGCCTTCATCTAATGTATTGTTTCCTGCTCCTAGGCTATCGTTACAAACTCTGATTGGTTTTCATGGTTGCGGGATGTGGGTGTGCAGCGTTTGGGAGGATGAAGATATGGAACACCGAAACAGCTCGTCCAGAGAAGGGCTGAAAAATTAGATTAGGAAAAGGCTGTCTGACCAGTATGAGAGAAGTTCTGTTCATACTTTTTATTTTAAAATGTGGAATAGTAACAACCACCACATACATCATGCTAAAAAATTATCTACACATTTGGTTAATGTAACTAGATACACTAAGCATATAAAAATAAACAATGCCGCTTTTAATTTTGATGTAAATAGGCTACAATGATTTCCTCAAACAACAAAATAGAAAAATATCTGTGCCTCACAATTTTACGGTGCTATATCCCGTATTTTAATGAGACAAATATGAATTACCCCTTTTATGTTAACAGCCACTAAACTAACCCCTCTTCTAAAAAAATCTCGTACCCCAGTTCTGTTACTGAACACGTAAAAAAAAAACTTTGCAGATACATTTTTTAGATCACTTTCACACTGTCAATCCTTAAACTCAAAAGTCTGTACAACAAATCTAATTTTACACACTAGAATGAACAAGTCCCCGATCTGCCCAGGGTTGGAGGTGTTCCGACTGATTATGCAGAATCAGAATTCTTGATTCTGCATAATCAGGACATGAACATTAACTTTTTAATTTCTTGATTTCTTGAACATGTGTGTTTTTTCTTCACCTAGAATTCACAAAGATCTGCATAGCAAGGTTTTTAGGAGGAGCTACCTTCAGTCTAAACACTAACAGGGAGTTGGCTGGGTCAACACACAACACTCCTGGTTATCTGACTTGACACTAAACACATGCCCTATGTACAACACATACACACATTAACGTGTGCAGTCATCTTGGGTCATGGGAACGCGACGGTGTGCTCACACTGTGTTTATTCTGCACTGTTTCCTATTTGAGTGTGTCCTTCTCACGGGACTCTTAATGGTTTCCCTTTTCCCAAGCATAGGGGCAGCCCGATCAGACCTTATCCAGGTCGTGCCAGGAGTGTAGAAGGTACTAGCAGGAAATAAGGGAGTCACAGAGCCTGTGCCCACACCTTGTGGCTTCTCCAAGAACTGTAGAAGTACCTATCTAAAGAAATCTCAGCTGAGAATGAAATTTAGCTGGCCTAAATTGTACTCAGAAGACGTTTTACTAATAACCAAGATGTTTCCTAACAGTAATTTACAAGGTAAACACCAAACAACTGATTACTCTAAGCATATTGATTTCTATTGCGATCACAAATTACCAGAGGCTGAGGCAAAGTGGAGAATGTTAAGCAACCCCAGTGAACAGAGACAGCTCAATCAGATCATACAGTCAGATTGGTAAAAAAGTTCTAAAGAAAACCAGCTGAGAGGAAAAAAAATCCTTTTAACAAGAAGAAACCTCTAGCAGAACCAGGTTAATTGTGAGCAGCCTTCTATCGAGGCTAACTGGGGGTCTAAGGATAAAGAAGCAAACATACAAAAGGAGCACAGAAGCACTGTTCTATAAACACTTTCTATGTTAGAAAAGATTACAGTAAACTAGCTCCACATGTGACTCTGTCTACAAAAGAAACAGCAAGACAGACAACCCCTGAGCAAGTTTTCATATCTTAGGGATAAAGAGATCACATACAGTAGGTCACCGCCCACAGCTACGTCTAGGAGGAAACCAGGACTAAACAATAGCAAACAGGCCTAACTCTATCATCTATAATTGAATGTGTTGATGGCAGGAGCCAATGTGATATTTCTCTCCAGAATGGTGTCCCAGCCAAACAGGAACAGACCAGATGAAGCCACTACGACAAAAAAAGCAGAGAGAACATAACGTTAGATGAAATGAAGCAGAATGAAAGTTATCCCAATGTCCTCAAGCAGCCTAAACCTATAGCAGCATACCTATAGAGATAGATCACATGAGCCTGAGCCCCTCACTATAAGCTTTATTAAAAAGGATTGTTTAAAAGTCTAGTCTTAAACAAGGGAGATGCTTGTGGTGGTTGAGAAGTATACACTACCGTTCAAAAGTTTGGGGTCACATTGAAATGTCCTTATTTTTTAAGGAAAAACACTTTACTTTTCAAAGAAGATAACTTTAAACTAGTCTTAACTTTATATAAAAACACTCTATACATTGCTAATGTGGTAAATTACCACATTACTGCAACTATCACTCCAGTGTTCTAATGGTACTATGTGTTTGCTCATTGGCTCAGAAGTCTAATTGATGATTAAAAAACCCTTCTGCAATCATTCTCACACATCTGAAAACAGTTTAGCTCGTTACAGAAGCCACAAAACTGACCTTCCTTTGAACAGATTGAGTTTCTGGAGCATCACATTTTAGGGTCAATTAAACGCTCAAAATGACCAGAAAAAGAGAACTTTCATCAGTAACTCGATAGTATATTCTTGTTCTTAGAAATGAAGGCTATTCCATGCGAGAACTTGCTAAGAAATTGAAGATTTCCTACAACGGTGTGTACTACTCCCTTCAGAGGACAGCACAAACAGGCTCTAACCAGAGTAGAAAAAGAAGTGGGAGGCCGCGTTGCACAACTGAGCAAGAAGATAAGTCCATTAGAGTCTCTAGTTTGAGAAACAGACGCCTCACAGGTCCCCAACTGGCATCTTCATTAAATAGTACCCGCAAACCACCAGTGTCAACATCTACAGTGAAGAGGCGGCTGCGAGATTCTGGGCTTCAGGGCAGAGTGGCAAAGAAAAAGCCATATCTGAGACTAGCCAATAAGAGAAAAAGACTAAGATGGGCAAAAGAACACAGACATTGGACAGAGGAAGACTGGAAAAAAGTGTTGTGGATGGATGAATCCAAGTTTGAAGTGTCTGGATCACAAAGAAGAATGTTTGTGAGACGCAGAACAAATGAAAAGATGCTAGAAGAATGCCTGAAGCCATCTGTTAAGCATGGTGGAGGTAATGTGATGGTACAGTATGGGGTTGCTTTGGTGCTTGTAAGGTGGGAGATTAGTACAGGGTAAAAGGGATTCTGAATAAGGAAGGCTATCACTCCATTTTGCAACGCCATGCCATGCTCAGTGGACAGTGCTTGATTGAAGCCAATTTCATCCTGCAACAGGACAATGACACTTAACACACCTCCAAATTGTGCAAGAACTATTTAGAGCAGAAGTAGGCAGCTGGTATTCT
>NW_015150672.1:508812-513683 GCF_000732505.1 Cyprinodon variegatus | reverse complement strand
TATGGTGGTGAATAAATGTGACTTTTCAGGAAAACACAAAATTGTAGTGTATATGCCTTAATACCTAAATACTTGGCATTATAGCTATCAAACTGCTTTTACAATTATTGCAGCATTTTGCCTGTTCCCACTAGTATTTTGACAATACTCCTTTAGAGAGTCTGCAATGTTGGTAGCCCTCATTACTGTCACCCTCATTTCTAGCTTCCTCGGATTTAATATAACAAATTCAAGTCAGTTCCAAAACGTCACTGTTTCTGTTCCAGTAAGAAGAAACCAGTTAATTATTAAGGACATTTTTAACTTAAGTCTAAAAATAATATCAATAACTCTGGGCTTGATCTATTTTTTCTCTCTCTTTTTCTATTTTTTAATGACATGACTAATCAACCTTGTAAAGTCCATGTGCTTTTGTAAAGTTCTGCTGAATTTGTGGCCACAAAATAAAGACTGAATACCTAACTAAGCCACATTTATCAGTCATCAGTTGATGACTTGGATTAAGACAAACTTTATTGTCATTCTGTATGCACAGACTGTATACAAAATGAATTTTTTACAAATTTGTACAAGTCTCATGACAATTCCATTTCTGAAAGTGCAGCAGTGATCAAAATGTAAACATTGGTAATCACCTGTAAACATAAGACTGTGATATGATTTACAGTTTTCCCAACATTCAGCTTTTTTTTTTTTGTTTTATACGACATTCAGCAGTTTGATGGTGGTGGGGAAGAAGCTGTTTTGGATTCTGCTGGACCTGTATTGGATGCTTCGAAGCCTCTCCCCAGAGGGCAGCAGCGAGAGCAGTCAATGGTGGGGGTGTGAGGGGTCATTTATAATTTTATGGGCTTGGGAAATGCAGCTCTGGGATGACATGTCTTTAATGGAGGGAAGAGGAGCCCTGATGATCTTCTCTGCTGTTCTTGCCACTCTTCTCACCTTCTTCCAGTCTGAGGTGTTGCAGCCTGCACACCACACAGTGAGACAGCTGGTCAGAATGTTCTCTATGGTGCTTCTGTAGAAGGTAGTGAGGATGGGTGGGGGCAGGTGGGCTCTCATCTCATCCTCCGCAGGAAGTACATGCACCTTTGTGCTCTTTTGACCAGTGAGGTGGTGTTTACAGTCCAGATGAGGTTGTCTGTGATGTGCACCCCCAGGAATTTGGTGCTGCTGACCACCTCAACAGCTGTTGATGACCAGTGGAGCATGGTTAGGCTGATTTTTCCTGAAGTCAACGATGATCTGCTACGTTTTCTCCACATTCAGAATCAGGCTGTTATCTCTGCACCAGTCCACCAGTTGCTCCACCTTCCCTCTGTGGTCCAAGTCATTGTCGTCCCTGATGAGGCCCACCACGTGGTGTCGTCTGCGAACTTCACGTTGTGATAGGTGGTGAACCTAGGGACACAGTAATGTTTCATCAGGGTAAACAGCGGGGGCCTCAGGACGCAGCCACGAGGGCAACCTGTGCTTAGGGTGATGACATCAGAGGTGTTATGTCCGACTTGTACTGACTGAGGTCTGTTTGTGAGGTAGTCTGACAGCCAATTGCAGATGGCTGTATTGGCACCCACATAGTACCAAACTGAATACCTAACTATGCCACATTTATCAGTCATCAGTATATGACAAAGTACTCTTACCAACATTTGATGGAGACATTTAGAATCTATATATACACGTTTAGAAGTTTTAGCTCTCCTCAGATTCAAATTTTGTAAAATAACAATGCAAAGATCAGTGCCTGTTTTTACTGTGGAGTTAGGCCTCAATGTGGAATAGCTTGGGAATTAGAGCAGCTCTCTGCAAGAATGCAAATGTGGCATTTCAGCTTGAATATCTTTTGTGCTGAGGATAAATGTTGATGTTTAGTAAAAGAGATGCAACTAGAAAGGCTGTCGGTATATGCTTATAAGAAAAAAAGGAATTGACCTAAAGCATTAAATCAAAGATTCAGTAAATTAGAATATGCATTATAATGATGTACATGTTTATGGTATCTTTTTTGTTTTTAGAAAAAGGACCTTTAAATTGGCATTTAACTTTTCATGTAGCTCAAAATTCTGTATCAAAATCGTCATTTTCATAGATCTGATTTTGCAGTTTCTAATGTGTTTTTATTAGCAAATTCACCATAAACTGTTTGAAGAAAAAGCTTTAAAACATCGTTCTCTGTGTGTTAAAACTGTAATATGTTTCAGATGAAAAGAGTGCTTCAGAAAAATGAGTTATTTCAAATAATTGTATATGTTGATACATTGTAATGGGCAGTTTTATGCCCAAGCTTAAAATTGTGACAGCTTTTTCCCACATGAGGGAGCTGTTGTAAGAGAATAACTTTTATGTCAAACAGGAGCCTTTTTAAAGAAGCATCATTCGATAAAACAGACTCGGGGAGGATGATATTATAGTTTGTGTTTTATACAGGAAAAATTAGGAGAAAAAAAACAAGATTAAGTTTATTATTTGCCTTGGTGTGGTAAACAACTGAAAAAAAAAAGGAATTCAAAATCACGGGCAATCTAACCTAGACAAATAGGCTGACGAGGGTGCCACTTGTATCTAATTTATGAACCTATATTTAGCTTAAACAGTAAGGCTGATATTGATTACAACCATCTGAGCAGCCTTCTGGGTAATATCCCATCTGCTGAGAGGAAAGGTCACATTCCCTTCACTTTTTTTCAGCCCCCTACTTATCTTCTAATTCATGAAAGATTTTACACCATCTTTTACATTCCATTCATTAGTGTCTTTTTAAATGTAATCTGATGTATAGACAAGATAACCTACAATCTTGTTTTTTTGTTCCTTGAAATTAAATTCCTAAGCATGTAGGTATAAACATTGGGACATAAACAGCTAAGCCACAGTTAATGCCCCTGGAATAAATCAGTCTTCTGATAGTTTCTTTTTGGACATATACCTTAGACCATTTATGATGTTAAAGTAATTCTGATAATCGAGCTCAGCCTGTTTTTTTTTAGTGTAGTCCTGTTTCTCTGACTGTGACTGACCAGATGTGCTTTCTTCATCCTCTAACATGGGAGCTGGCTTGGAGCTCGTCTGCCTAGCTGTGTTTTTCCTAGACGGGGCTGCCTGTGGAGCTGGTTGACAGTTGCCTTTTGTATCTCTGCTTCTTTCTGTATATCTGCTTCTGTCTCCTTGAATCCCAGTCGGCCTCGGCAGATGGCTGCTCACACCGAGCCTGGTTCAGCTGGAGGTTTTATTTCTTTTAAAAGGGAAGTTTTCCTCTCCACCGTCCAGCATGCTTGGTGTGAAGAATTGCCTTAGAGTTGATGAGACGATGCAATCAACTGGTTTTCCTCAGATAAAAAACTTAGAATCAATTTGACTGTATGATCTGCTTGAATTGTAAAATGCCTTGAGATGACATGTGTTGTGAATTAGCACTATATATATAAACTGAATTGAACTGCAAATTAAACAATCTGCTGAGTTTTGGAATCCAATAACAGAACACTTTGGACCTGCAGATTCAGCAGTGGTGGAGTTACATCAAAGAACCAACAATCAGGTAAGTGTCAAATCTCTTTGGCCACCTAATAGCAACTTTTAGCTTGGTTGGTGCTTATGCTCAATGGGAGCTTAGACTGCCATAAAGTGTCCCATAAGTTATTCACTGACAGAGCAAACCCTCTCAATTTACATTAAGATTTTGAGAAGGGCAGGCTGCACTTAGCATCAATACAGCTTTAAGTGCTGTATACTAACCTGAAAAATAGTTAAACATATCTCAAATTAAGCCAATAGTTGGGTCAGGAGCTTTGCAGTGTTGCTTTAAGGCATTCCTATCAACATTTCCATTAAGAAATAAATTAAACCATTGCAAAGTCTAATGGTATTATCTACGGCAGAGTATTTGGGCCATACTAAAGAGAACTTTTGATAGGTGGTAAAATTATGAGGATAAATTAGTAGAATTAGGTGAACAAAGACATAACATTTCAATGTCATAACATTACGAGATTAATCTAAAAATATTACCAGATTAAAGTCGGAATTTCAACTGAAAAAAAGCCAATATTATTAAATGAGAACTATTGAGCAGTTCTCTGCAGTTCCCAACACTCTTCTCTCTTTTTTCCAGTCTGAGGCGTTGCAGTTTCCATACCACAGAGACAGCTGGTCAGAATGCTCTCTATGGTGCTTCTGTAGAAGGTTTTAAGGATGCTGGGACAGATGACCTCTCCTCATCCTCTTTAGGAAGGACATGTATTTTTGCTCCCTTTTGACCTGTGAGGTGGTGTTTACAGTCCAGGTGAGGTAGTCTGTGATGTGCACCCTCAGGAATATGATGCTGCTGACCACCTACAGCTGATCTTTTGATGAGCAGTGGAGCATGATTAAGCCTTTTTTTCCTAAAGTCGACAATGATCTCCTTCATCTTCTCCACATTCAGGATCAGGCTGTTATCTCTGCACCAGTCCACCAGTTGCTCCACCTCCTTTTCTTAGTCCTGGTCGTTGTCATCTCTGATGAGGCTCACCAACGTGGTGTCATCTGCCAACTTCACGATGTGATTGGTGGGGAACCTATAGATGCAGTCATGTGATATCAGATTGAAAAGGAGGGGGGCTAAGGACGCAGCCCTGAGGGGAGCCTGTGCTTAGGATGATGACAGAGGTGTGCTGTCCAACCCGGACTGACTGAGGTCTGTTGGCGAGGAAGTCTAGCAGCCGATTGCATAGTGGTGTATTGAAGCCCATCTGTTCCAGTTTGCACATCAGATGCTATGGGATGATGTCCAGGAACAGCATCCGCACGTGGGTGTTCTTCTCCTCCAGGTATGCTAGGCTCAGGTAAATACCAGAGGATTTCAATTTCCCAGACTGTATTTAATCTAG
>NW_015150672.1:481452-508376 GCF_000732505.1 Cyprinodon variegatus | reverse complement strand
CTTGTAGAGAGAAGGCATGACTGAATAGCTGGGTTCCAGCTATGACATAAAAATGAGGAAGTGAACTTTATTATACTTTATTTTTATTATACTTTATTATACTTTATTTAAACAGTTATGAAAGTTAGAAATTTACAAAAGAATATGGCAGGGTGGCTTTGATGTTCATACTGTAGGATATATTTATATTTAACAATATAGGGAAACAGAGCAAATGTAGCACTGGTGTGAAGTGGGACGTACAGTAGATGTTGTAACGCTGCTGAAGCTGCTATCTTTTGCACTGGTATCAGTTTATGTGTGGGACAGGGAGGTTGTGTTGAAATGTCCCCTGGAAACGGAGCAATGACATATAAAAAATCACAGTGCTTATGGGGCGACACATTGGAGTAGCTCTGCTGGCTTCAGTCTAATATCGTTTTTTTTTTTTTTTTTTTGCTAAAGACGAAAAAAATACCCCTATGAAGAGAGACAGGGATTTATTGAGGAGTATACAGAAGTAACTTCAGGTCAAGATAAAAGAAAGCAAGAGGGCATACAAGAAGAAACTGTAAGCAATCTCCAACAGAACAAAATCAAGGACGCTTGGTCAGGGATGAAGCAGATCGCCCACTTCAAACAGCATAAGTATCAGACAGATGGGAGCCTGGGCGGAGCTAATGAAGTAAACATGTTTTTTAACAGGTTTAATTCAATAACAAGCTCAGAAACCTTCTCTCCTGCTCACAGTCAAATGGACTTCAAGTCCTCTTTGACCTTAGCTTCTCTATTAATTCTTTAATCTTCCATTTCTGCCAGAGACCCTTTTGCTTCTGTGTAGCAAATCAGAAGAAATTGGTGCTCCTTCCTCCCCCATTCCACTTGTCTTTTTCTACAAGTCAAATGAAGAGGCTACTGAAAAGAATTGTATCGCAATAAGGTACCAGTTCCTGATGGTGTAGTCCTAAAGGCCAATGGAGCGCAGCTCTGTTGGATTCTACAGCACCTCTTCAACTGAGCTAAATGAAAGCTTATGTGAACTGGAAGTCCTCCTGCCTTGCTCCACTGCCAAAGAAAACTCAGCCAACAGTCCTCAATGACTATGAACCTGTTTCTCTGGCATGTCAGATCCTGAAGGTCCTAGATGGATTTCTGTTGGTTCACCTGAGCAAAAGAACAAGCAGCTACCAGGACCCTTTGTAGTTTGCTTAAGGTCAAGGAATTGGATTTGAAGATGCCATCATACACCTGCTTCAACAAACCCACTTTTATTTAGAATAGGCAGACAACACTTTGAGGAAAATCTTTATTGATTTTTCCAGTGCATTTAACACAATTCAGCCTGAATTTACTTTAACAGACACTCCAGAAGATTCATGTAGTGGCATCTATAGTCGCCTGGATCAAAGAATACCTACAGTACCTAGTTTGGGTAGAGACTGAGCTCTTTAATCAGGTGATCAGCAGCACAGGAGTACCAAACGGGACAGAACTCTTACCAAACCTTTTTACACTGTACACCTCCAACTTCAGTACAAGACCGAGGTCTGTTATCTGCAGAAATACTCAGATGACACTGCTGTTGTCGGGTGAATCAGAGATGGACAAGAAGCTGAGTAAATGAAGCTGATGAAAAGCTTTGTGGAAACAATCACCTGATCCTGAACGTGACCAAAACAAGGGAAATCATAGATTTAGAAAAAAAGCTAGAACAAGTCAAATCATATTACCATCATGGAGGAAGAAATGGAGGTGATAAATAACTTGAAACTCAACTGTTGTCACAACTGTGTATTGGTCTACAAATAGGGACAGAGTAGACTGTACTTCTTAAGGAAGCTAAGGTATTTCAGGGTTTTAAGCAAGATGCTGCATATCCTCTGTAAATCTGTTTTGGAAAGTGTGATCTCTCAGTGATCATCTGCTGGGGTAACAGCATCGGAGCAAATAACTTGAAAATGCTCAACAAGCTGATAAAGAAGGTTGGCTCTGTTCTAGGAACTTCTCTAGAATGTCTGGAGATGATTTTACTCAGGATAATTCCCCATAAAATGATGGGAATTCTGGGCAACAGTAAGCATCCTCTTAAGAAGACTGTTGAACAACAATATCGTCTTTAGTCAGCAAGACAGACCACTACAGGAGATCATTCCCACCTAAAGCTATCACCTACAACAACCCAGCAAAAAAAAAACTACATCTAATTTTCATTTAGAGTCATTTAAGTAGTTTTGAATGGAATTGACTGTTTGCTTAATTGTTATATTAGAGCACACTCAATTTTGCAACGTCAGGCTGTAGATCAACTTCAGCGTGTAGATGAACTTCATCACAAAAAAAAAGCTGCAAGGCTGATCTCTGTAAAATGAAGAATAAACTGAAAATATAATTAAAATACTTCTTTCCATGTAACGGAATAACTGTTAGATATAGGCTTCATTATTGTTGTCTTACTTATTTCTCTCTTTCCTTCATGTCACTTATTAGCACACATCTCCTCTGCAGTAAATCAACTGCATCATTATTCCTGGCTTTTCATCTCAACCAACTAAAGCTTTAAATGTTTGCAGAAGGGAAATTAATGGAATTTGCATTTCTTTTCAATTTTTTCTTGGCAGTTTATAAAGATCCGGATGAAACTCAGTTGAAGGCAGAACTACTGCTGTCTGTGTACAGCACTCAGTCATCTGCATGAATGTGGATGTACACTGCCGTTAATAACATCTTTCCTAAATTAGCTAAAGAACTGCCAATATGCCACAACTGATCTTCTCAGCTTGTGACCAAAAAAAAAAAGCCATTAGCTTAGCCACTTACAAAAGAAACACAGGCCAGGCTGGAAATATTTTGCCTAGTGTGGAGGCAAAGCAATTCAATATAGAATTCTGTGATAAAGAGGAGGCTGAAGACAGCTTCATTAGTGGCCAGCTCCTACCTTTGCTTTCCAATTTATGGTGTGTGTGACTGCATGGCTCCAGTCTGGTCAAAGCATTAACACACCTGACATTGGGGTGCAGCATGTCTGCTGCTGATGAAATGTCAGTGCAGACCACCATTTAGGATAATCAAATGTTAATTGAGGAGGTGATGGATGTGGCTCCATGGTCTGCCCCCTGTATTTGTTGCTTTACTTATGTGTTTCCCTGTTGATTCACTGTGTATTTATTTCCTTGCAAAAATATTAATCTCAGATTTTGAATTGAGCCACCAGAGGGTTCTTGGTGAACATCACTACTAACAACATCATGTACAAAAACAAAAAACCATGAGAAAATACAGCAAATATATTTTAGATACTGAACCATTAACATTTCTGGCACAGGGTTTGGAGGGGAATATATCCCCATCTTGCCTGAGAGTGGACCCAGAGGGCAGCATTCTGGTTACCCACTGAGAGAGGGGCAGCCCTCCAGAACTGGCTGATGCAAGAAGAAACTGTGTTTGTTAGGATGGAGAAGGGCCAAGGAAAGAGAGCAAACCACATCATTCACACAATGCTCCACCCCCTTGCTGCCTACATGTGCACAGAGGGTCCTAACCCCATCCATCATTCAAATATCCATTCTAAGGAATAGATAACCATTTAAACATCACAAACTCTGTAGCAACCAGCCAACAATACGGATTGGTAGATCTGTGCATGGAAGACATAATGCAACACTGTACAAAATCTCTTTCAACACATACACAATGCCTCAAAGCACTTTTTAAGGCTCCAGTCAAAATCAGGAACCAAGTCCAACTAAGCATACAGTGGGACGCTGGAAGTAAGTTTGAACAGGGGTGCTGTGAATATATATATATATCTAGGTATATTTTTGGACAAAAGACCTATGAGCCTATAAGGCTATGAAGACAGTGAATAAAAATAATGAAATAGATTAAGATTAACTACTTTATTTTCATATACACTTCAGTGCACTCAAACCAGGCTCTGTAACACAGAGATACCATCAGTTTTCAGGTGAATATATGCGCTATTAATTAAACTTCACAATAACACTATAACCACATTGATTTGGTCAGCTAGCATGAGCCTGAATCACTATGTTTATGTCACACGTGACTCTAATAGCTCCAAAATCCTTTTTTGCACACTACAAGGAAATCATTATACTGTTTAAACGTTATTGAACAGTTCTCCACATCCATTATACAAAGAACACAGAATCAAATTAGATAAAAGATCAAAATAACACTCTCTAAAATACTATTGTTACGTTAAACTACACAAATAGATATGAAAGTACAGGCTGCCCTGGTTACACGCTGGGTTGGGTTGCGGGTGGTGGGGTTGGGTTGGGCCAGTTACTGTGCCATATTTCCTCCTCTTTTCTGTCATTAGACTATGTAAATTTACAAGTCTGCTGCCTATTTCCTCTGCGCCCACTAGCTTGCTTGATGTTCCCATGACAACGTAATCGCGGTAAAAATACCAAAGTAAAGTATGCAAAGTATTTTACCTCTTTTATTTTACTATTATCACATTGATATCACACAAGAAACATCTAATTTCTCTCCCACTTTCTCAAGACGTTTGCAACCTTATTGTTGCAAATAATGATGGCATTGGTTAGAGAAGGATTTTTAAACTTCAGATTTTTCCACTGAGCACTATTGGGGCTATAATCTGGAATTGGAAAGAACATAATTTCACCATAAACCAACAATGACCAGGTTGGACCATGACCATGATTTCTGACAGATGAGTTAAAAGAATTACCAGAAGAGTTGTCCAAGAGGCAAAGAACAATTGTGGAGAGCTTCAGAAAGACGTGGAATTAGCAGGTAAAATTGTTTCAAAGAAAACAATAAGTAATCCACTCATCTGCCATTGCCTGTATGCACAGAAGAAGAAGAAAAAGCATGTTAAGCTTGTATAAAGTTTGCTCCACAACATTTTAACATGCCTGTGAAATACAGGGAAAATAAAGTCTGGTCAGATGAGACCAAAATTGAATTCTTTGGTTGCCAAAATACACATCATGTTAGAAGGTCAAATGGTACTGCACATCACCCCAAAAACACCATACCAACAGTGAAGTTTGGAAATGGGAATGTCATGGCATGGGGCTGTTTTCAGCATATGGTTCTGGCAAACTTTGAATAATAAAGATGAATGGAAAAATGAACAGAGAAATTCTTGATAAAAATCTGCTGCCATCTACCAGGATGATGCAGATAAAAAGGGGGCGAACATTTCAGCAAGACAATGACCCTAAAACACACAGCCATGGAAACTCTCAATTGGTTTCAGGGAAAGAAAATAAAGCTGCCAGAATGGCCCAGCCAGTCACCTGACTTGAATCCAGTAGAAAATCTCTGCGAAGAACTAAAGATCAGAGGAAGGGGCCAAAATCGCACCTGAACAATGCATATGACTAATTTCTCTATCCAGGAGGCATCTTGAAGGTGTCATTGCCATCAAAGGCTTTTATTCAAAGTATTAAATAAATTTCAGCAAGTGTGTTCAATACTTTTTTCGCTGTGCCATTCCACTTTATTACACATAACTTAATGTCTGCACATCTATGGT
Source organism: Cyprinodon variegatus (assembly GCF_000732505.1). NCBI lineage: Eukaryota > Metazoa > Chordata > Actinopteri > Cyprinodontiformes > Cyprinodontidae > Cyprinodon > Cyprinodon variegatus. The sequence goes on along the minus strand of NW_015150672.1, from coordinate 502,861 downwards.
GTGATTTCTTTGTATATGTGGATTGCATGGATTTTTACTGTCTGGTGAAAATGTAATGTCAATAGCACCTCTACAAATATATTTACTGAGAAAAACAATGTTGTGTTCAATACTTATTTTACCTGTTTTACTCATTACATTGAGCATCTATGTATACTTTTTTTTCACATTGACAGTTAAGTGGTACATAAAATCTAAAGAAAAATGCATTGAAGGTTGTGCCCGTAACTTGAGAACGTATAGAATGAACAATATAGTATACTNATGGCAGGGTGGCTTTGATGTTCATACTGTAGGATATATTTATATTTAACAATATAGGGAAACAGAGCAAATGTAGCACTGGTGTGAAGTGGGACGTACAGTAGATGTTGTAACGCTGCTGAAGCTGCTATCTTTTGCACTGGTATCAGTTTATGTGTGGGACAGGGAGGTTGTGTTGAAATGTCCCCTGGAAACGGAGCAATGACATATAAAAAATCACAGTGCTTATGGGGCGACACATTGGAGTAGCTCTGCTGGCTTCAGTCTAATATCGTTTTTTTTTTTTTTTTTTTGCTAAAGACGAAAAAAATACCCCTATGAAGAGAGACAGGGATTTATTGAGGAGTATACAGAAGTAACTTCAGGTCAAGATAAAAGAAAGCAAGAGGGCATACAAGAAGAAACTGTAAGCAATCTCCAACAGAACAAAATCAAGGACGCTTGGTCAGGGATGAAGCAGATCGCCCACTTCAAACAGCATAAGTATCAGACAGATGGGAGCCTGGGCGGAGCTAATGAAGTAAACATGTTTTTTAACAGGTTTAATTCAATAACAAGCTCAGAAACCTTCTCTCCTGCTCACAGTCAAATGGACTTCAAGTCCTCTTTGACCTTAGCTTCTCTATTAATTCTTTAATCTTCCATTTCTGCCAGAGACCCTTTTGCTTCTGTGTAGCAAATCAGAAGAAATTGGTGCTCCTTCCTCCCCCATTCCACTTGTCTTTTTCTACAAGTCAAATGAAGAGGCTACTGAAAAGAATTGTATCGCAATAAGGTACCAGTTCCTGATGGTGTAGTCCTAAAGGCCAATGGAGCGCAGCTCTGTTAGATTCTACAGCACCTCTTCAACTGAGCTAAATGAAAGCTTATGTGAACTGGAAGTCCTCCTGCCTTGCTCCACTGCCAAAGAAAACTCAGCCAACAGTCCTCAATGACTATAGACCTGTTTCTCTGGCATCTCAGATCCTGAAGGTCCTAGATGGATTTCTGTTGGTTCACCTGAGCAAAAGAACAAACAGCTACCAGGACCTGTTGTAGTTTGCTTAAGGTCAAGGAATTGGATTTGAAGATGCCATCATACACCTGCTTCAACAAACCCACTTTTATTTAGAATAGGCAGACAACACTTTGAGGAAAATCTTTATTGATTTTTCCAGTGCATTTAACACAATTCAGCCTGAATTTACTTTAACAGACACTCCAGAAGATTCATGTAGTGGCATCTATAGTCGCCTGGATCAAAGAATACCTACAGTACCTAGTTTGGGTAGAGACTGAGCTCTTTAATCAGGTGATCAGCAGCACAGGAGTACCAAACGGGACAGAACTCTTACCAAACCTTTTTACACTGTACACCTCCAACTTCAGTACAAGACCGAGGTCTGTTATCTGCAGAAATACTCAGATGACACTGCTGTTGTCGGGTGAATCAGAGATGGACAAGAAGCTGAGTAAATGAAGCTGATGAAAAGCTTTGTGGAAACAATCACCTGATCCTGAACGTGACCAAAACAAGGGAAATCATAGATTTAGAAAAAAAGCTAGAACAAGTCAAATCATATTACCATCATGGAGGAAGAAATGGAGGTGATAAATAACTTGAAACTCAACTGTTGTCACAACTGTGTATTGGTCTACAAATAGGGACAGAGTAGACTGTACTTCTTAAGGAAGCTAAGGTATTTCAGGGTTTTAAGCAAGATGCTGCATATCCTCTGTAAATCTGTTTTGGAAAGTGTGATCTCTCTGTGATCATCTGCTGGGGTAACAGCATCGGAGCAAATAACTTGAAAATGCTCAACAAGCTGATGTTCTAGGAACTTCTCTAGAATGTCTGGAGATGATTTTACTCAGGATAATTCCCCATAAAATGATGGGAATTCTGGGCAATAGTAAGCATCCTCTTAAGAAGACTGTTGAACAACAATATCGTCTTCAGTCAGCAAGACAGACCACTACAGGAGATCATTCCCACCTAAAGCTATCACCTACAACAACCCAGCAAAAAAAAAACTACATCTAATTTTCATTTAGAGTCATTGAAGTAGTTTTGAATGGAATTGACTGTTTGCTTAATTGTTATATTAGAGCACACTCAATTTTGCAACTTCAGGATGTAGATCAACTTCAGCGTGTAGATGAACTTCATCACAAAAAAAAAGCTGCAAGGCTGATCTCTGTAAAATGAAGAATAAACTGAAAATATAATTAAAATACTTCTTTCCATGTAACGGAATAACTGTTAGATATAGGCTTCATTATTGTTGTCTTACTTATTTCTCTCTTTCCTTCATGTCACTTATTAGCACACATCTCCTCTGCAGTAAATCAACTGCATCATTATTCCTGGCTTTTCATCTCAACCAACTAAAGCTTTAAATGTTTGCAGAAGGGAAATTAATGGAATTTGCATTTCTTTTCAATTTTTTCTTGGCAGTTTATAAAGATCCGGATGAAACTCAGTTGAAGGCAGAACTACTGCTGTCTGTGTACAGCACTCAGTCATCTGCATGAATGTGGATGTACACTGCCGTTAATAACATCTTTCCTAAATTAGCTAAAGAACTGCCAATATGCCACAACTGATCTTCTCAGCTTGTGACCAAAAAAAAAAAGCCATTAGCTTAGCCACTTACAAAAGAAACACAGGCCAGGCTGGAAATATTTTGCCTAGTGTGGAGGCAAAGCAATTCAATATAGAATTCTGTGATAAAGAGGAGGCTGAAGACAGCTTCATTAGTGGCCAGCTCCTACCTTTGCTTTCCAATTTATGGTGTGTGTGACTGCATGGCTCCAGTCTGGTCAAAGCATTAACACACCTGACATTGGGGTGCAGCATGTCTGCTGCTGATGAAATGTCAGTGCAGACCACCATTTAGGATAATCAAATGTTAATTGAGGAGGTGATGGATGTGGCTCCATGGTCTGCCCCCTGTATTTGTTGCTTTACTTATGTGTTTCCCTGTTGATTCACTGTGTATTTATTTCCTTGCAAAAATATTAATCTCAGATTTTGAATTGAGCCACCAGAGGGTTCTTGGTGAACATCACTACTAACAACATCATGTACAAAAACAAAAAACCATGAGAAAATACAGCAAATATATTTTAGATACTGAACCATTAACATTTCTGGCACAGGGTTTGGAGGGGAATATATCCCCATCTTGCCTGAGAGTGGACCCAGAGGGCAGCATTCTGGTTACCCACTGAGAGAGGGGCAGCCCTCCAGAACTGGCTGATGCAAGAAGAAACTGTGTTTGTTAGGATGGAGAAGGGCCAAGGAAAGAGAGCAAACCACATCATTCACACAATGCTCCACCCCCTTGCTGCCTACATGTGCACAGAGGGTCCTAACCCCATCCATCATTCAAATATCCATTCTAAGGAATAGATAACCATTTAAACATCACAAACTCTGTAGCAACCAGCCAACAATACGGATTGGTAGATCTGTGCATGGAAGACATAATGCAACACTGTACAAAATCTCTTTCAACACATACACAATGCCTCAAAGCACTTTTTAAGGCTCCAGTCAAAATCAGGAACCAAGTCTAACTAAGCATACAGTGGGACGCTGGAAGTAAGTTTGAACAGGGGGTGCTGTGAATTTATATATATATATATATACGGTATGTATATTTTTGGACAAAAGACCTATGAGCCTATAAGCCTATAAATACAGTGAATAAAGATAATAAAATAGATTAAGATTCACTACTTTATCTTCATATACACTTCAGTGCACTCAGATATATATATATATATATATATATATATATATATAATTTTTTTATGGTTTTCAGTTAACTACACATGAAAGCATAAAACGTGGAAACACTCTGCTGGGCATATATCACTTTTCAAGCACTATCCTATTTTTCTGCAATGCTACAAATAAAGTATGCTTAACACGAGTCCTTGAAACCTGGATCTGAAAAGCTTGCTTTTTGCAATGTAAGACTTGAAAGGTTCTCTCCCAAGGTTCAACCTCCAAATGCTCATAGATCCTGTATCAACTTATTCAACTTTATTTGACAGGGACAATGCAAAAAAAAAATAAAAATTAAAAATAGGGACAAAACATAGCAAGCTGCTTATAAAGTTGATATCTAAAGCTATTTTCAGTTCTTTTAATGTTGTAAGGTAATAGCGTAACACAAGCTGCAGTTGGCCAATTCGTACAGGTTATCATTACCTCAATAAAATATATTTTAAAAAAAAGGAATAATCAGGTAGCATGTCAGTGGGGTCTCATCCATAAGTTATTTATTGCTAATCTTAATAGTGTGAAACTTTAATTCATGTTACTTGTAAAGGACTAGTAGATAGAATAACTATTTTCATCTTGTCTTCATTTGTGCTTTTGCATTAAAATCTACTCCATGCAAAAGAAATCCACTCTTTAGTGCGGATAAGAAGGATGAAGATAACCACCAGAGCAGGCGGGGTCATTACTGGTGTAATAGAGTGCTGGAAAAGGTTAGTAATTCTTGCTTGTGTTAATTGGCTATCAGGATTAATGAGATGCTGCACCTGAGGAGAAGGAGATGGTGGTTTGAGAGTTTGTGTGCAAAATGTCAAGTTCCCCTCACCCCAGACTAAAAAATGTCTCCCTATTGCATTCATCTAAGCAATGATGAATGTGTTTCAGCAGACAACCGAGTGTACATTCTTTCATCCTGTAGTCAGTGTGCAGATTTATGTCCAGCTAAAAATTTCAGTCTTGTTAACACTGACCTTTAGTCTAATTACTGCAACTGCTAATTACGATCTAGAGTCTGCCTTTCCCTTACCTCCAGCGTATCAATTACCTCCTGCTGTATACAGCTTTAGTAAGGTAAAAGGTGTGACAAGGTAAACAAGATGCTTTTTTAACATGTTGAAAAATATTAGTGATTAAATTTTAAATTTTTTTTTCTAATTTAAAAGATCGGCTCAGGAACCAGAAAGTTTACATACTGCATCATACCTCTAGGTTTTAAAGGAATTGTATGGAAAACTGCCAAAAGGTGTACACAGTCATGCAAAACTGATCAACAATGTTTTTTATAGCAGTATTTTGCTATAAATTATTTACAAAAAAGCCAAAAAAACATCACCCAAAAATATCAAGGAGACCAGGAGCTCCATGGATTTTTGTCGGCTCCCACAGACAGCGAAGGCAGAGATTGGAAATAGAAATGGGGATGTTGAGCCGGCCTACTAACAAGGCTTAAGGAAGATCCACACATGCCACCACTTCCTAGAGCCTTTCTTGCAAACATAAGATCTATCATGCAAAGAATGCATGAGTTAGAGCTTTGAATAGCAACCAAAAATAGGACTGTGGTGAATTGACTGTGAACTGACTGAAACCTGGCTACATCCTGCCATACCCGACAACACAATGAAGCTAGGACCATGCACCAAAATGACAGAAACAATAACTCTGGCGAGACGAGGAGGAGGACTCTGTATTAACATTAATGACAACTGGTCCTTACAAAGCCAAGCTACTCGTAAATACCTCCAATCACAAGACATTAACTGTCATCTGCTGGCCTTTTTACTTACCTAGGGAGCTAACTAATGTTATAATCATGGCGGTGTATATTGCTAATGGGAACCTAGCCCTACAATAAGCTATTTATATGAGTGCATTAGTAAACACCAACAGGCTCACTAGTCGCAAGTGATTTTAATCAGACATGCTGTTACAGCCACTGACCTCTTGGGGCTCTCTTCCAATGGGTGTTTTCTTTTCTGTTTGTTTTGCAGGACTCAAGCCAGAGTTGCACAGCTGAACTGACTCTCACTGTCATTGGACTGCATTTAAATCTCAGCTGGTACCGACTGCCCGACTTTGTTTTGTTAAGTATTGTTAAACTTCACATTGTTAAAATAAGTCACTTTTATGCTGAGCTTCATCTTCTTGACAGTTCTTAATTTGAGTTTTCTAAATCTTTCTTCTGTTGTTATTTTGTGTGTGTGTGTGTTACACCCTATTCCTCTACTTTGTTTAAAAGGGTCTTAACATGTGCCTAAAAGCTGTCCTCTCTAAATTCTCCCAACATGTGAAGAGTGCCACCAGGTAGAGCAACATCATTGACTGTCACATCCTCATATTGGCCAGTCTCACTCTCGCTGCACCTTGTTCATGCCTTTCTCTACATTAGGAAAAGCAGCCGTTCATTAGGGAAAATACACACCTTCCCCGAAGACACCCTCTTTCAGCTATAAGACTGCTTTGCAACCACAGAGCCAGGATTCCAAATACTCTACATTGACTGTGTTATCTTGCATTGTTTACTATAGAGAAACTTTTTTTTAATGTTTTAAATCAATGTGATTTTTTGGCTCACTCCTTCACACCCTACAGGACTGGTAAAGTGTGGCACCTCATGATCAACTGTCATGTAGCATACAGGTCAGGAGAGGGCACTGTACTGCTTAACCCTTTAACTACCAAGTCCAGTGATTACCAACCAGGGGTAGGTGTACCCCGACTGGTCCGCGAGTGCAGTGCAAGGGGTACATCTAAGGTACTAAAATAAAATAGGACCTGATAGAAAAAATAAGGAAGTTTTCATCAACTAAAAAGTTATTTTGAGTTTATCAAAACAAGGCAAAGGAACAGACTGGAAGTAAAGAACAGCCTTGTATCAGCTGTTTTTCACACTTAGCCATCGGAGCTTATCAAAGGAGCTTAGGTGTTTGGATGAAAACAAAGTGAAACTAATTAAGTCAGTCTGACTATAATTTTTGTTCTTTATTTTGTTCCCACTTCATCAAGTTTAAATGTGATTATAAGGGAGTTACTTAGAGGGGCTCCCGTTTCATAAATACAGGTTTATAATATGATTTTATTTGTATTGTTTTTCAATTCCTTACCAGCTTCCCGGCAAAATACTTTTTATTTGAGATGGAAAGAATAAAATGCATAAAAATTAAATGCTCAGGTTAAGAGATTTAGCAGATTAGTTTTTGTTTTCAAATGTGGAGCTGGTTGACAGTTGCGTTTTGTGTCTCTGCTTCTTTCTGTATCTCTGCTTCTGTCTCCTTGAAACCCAGAAGACCTCAGCAGATGACCGCTCACACTGAGCCTGGTACTGCTGGAGGTTTCTCCCTGTTAAAACTGAAAATTTCCTTTCCATTTTAGCTATAAGTATGCTTAGTGTGAGGGATTGCCTTCGAGTCAATGAGTCATTGTAATTAACTGGTTTTCCTTTGATAGAAAACTTTGAATCAATTTGACTGTGTGATCTGGTTCAACTGTAAAGTGCCTTGAGATGACATGTGTTGTGAATTGTTGCTATATGAATAAACTGAATTGAATTATTGTATGTCCACTTTTGGACAATCACTAATAATTTTGACTGAGCGGGTACTGATGGTGAGACAAACTGCCCAAAGGGGTACACAAGTCAAAAAGGTTGGGAAACACTGACCAATAGTCAATCATTTGGTTGACTAAGATAAGCTTAATTGGTTCTCAAAGTCTATCTGTTAACCCTTTTAATTAATGATGAGTTGTTTTCCAAAGATTAAAAATGTTAGGTAAAAGTGTTAGGTATAGTCCTGCATTTATTCTGGAAAATAATGATGTTGCATAGATTTGACTTTAAGTTAACATTTTTTTTAGAGTAACACTGTTAGGTCCAGAATACATCAAATCAGATTTTGCGTCCGATCCAACAGAAAATCGTGTTGAGGATGTGGCATTTAGCTCTCACTGAAAGTCAATTGGGACGATACCACCCGACATGATTTTACACAAGGGGGCTTGCGTAGGTCAGAGTGATGTAGAACCCAGGTCTATTTTAGTCAGACTACGCAGCAATTCAGTGGCAATTTCAGGGGTCTGACAGGAAAAGAGACATGGTTACATAGAAAAACACATTGCATGGGAAAACTGTCAGTTTTGGAGTTGCACAGTGCATATAGGTCTATAGCAAGGGGGGCAGACTCGTGAGAAAACAATCAATGAAACATGAACAAAATTGAATACCCATGATAGCAGTTCAGGAGGACAGATAAAGGATAAAATAGTGATCCTCTCTGAGCCATGCAAAAACAACGAGGGACAGAAAGTGCAGTTTATCAATCTCCTAAGAAAATATAACTTCAGTAGGAGAGAAAAAAACAATATGGTGAAATAATAATCCTCTTTGAGCCTCACAAAAACAAAATAACGAGGGGCAGATAGAGCAGAATTTCTTATGTTTATTCACTACATTTCTTTTTTAAATATCTGTACTTTCTGCTCTAGCTTCCTCCAGATGTTCTTGTTATTTCTATTAGTGGTGCACCGATGCCATTTTTTGGCCCACATACCGATACCTGGCTGTGCAGTATTGTCCGATACCGATACGATACCAATACCATCTGTTTGAAATTGATGTGTGTGTTTATATATGATGAACTACATACTACTTCTGATGTAAAATAATTGCCATCATGGCTTTGTCAAGTTGCTACTACCTTTGTGAAGCAGGAAAAAAGACTAAAACAAAGTGAATCCAGTAGAACTTTTTATTGCCTACAGTACCTGGAATGGGTGACAGTGGTTGAATAAACTTTTGACTCTCAGAATGGTATCAGTGCCCTATTTGTTGGTACTGGCCGATACTGATAACACCATTTTACTGCTGGATCGGGGGCCCGCCCGAAACTTGTATCGGTGCAATACTAATTTCTATATATATTGATAACAACTTGATATAACAGCTGCAACAAAAAAGGGAAATCTAGAGCAAAGAAATTATGTCTATTTGGAGCAAAGTTTATAGGAAAACATTAATACCAATGGGTGACGTCATGGGGCAGAGAGGCATTGCATAGGCTGAAATAAATTTTAAGAAAAATAATTCTCCATCCAGTCCAACATTATCAGATATAAATTCATGTTGGGTCTGGTTTAAGTTAATTTTATTGCTATATTTTATGCTTTGAATACCAGAGCTCTGAAAAGAATTCAGCTGCTGATGCCGGACTTCTGTCGGGTCAATCAGCATTTAGAATAAACATTGACAGAATCAGTATTTTAGGCTTTCACCACCAACAGATTTAGGAGAAATAAATGTATATAATGTAGGCCAAATATTTCAGATTACTTTAGCACAATGTAAAGCCTGTCATTTTAAAATACGTTTTTTTTAAAGGCAGTTGGTTGTCATTGTGTGGCGCCCAGGAGCAATCAGGGGTTAAGGGTCTTGCTCAGGAACCCAGAGTCGAGGCTATGGGGATCGAACCAAGTAGTTGCAACCTTCTCAGAGAGTAAATGCATTGCTCTAACCCACTAGGCCAACAATCTACCCCATAATAAAGTTGAGGAAAGAGAATCAGTTTTACATCTGGTTCATTTGGTCACAAAGTCTGCGGTGTGCCTTTAAGTAAAGGAGTTCGATTGGTTCTGTACTTTTAACAGTCTTTTTTTTTACACAGATATCTTTTGTTTTACTTAAGTAAATAATGTGAGAAGTTGCCACTGGCTTTCTTCAATGAGAGGAAGTTGTACACAGGTTTAATCTAATCCGATAATAACAAATGCTTGATGTCTGTTTCTTTCAGTGTAATTTGCAAGTCAGCTTTCATGAAATCAAAGTTAAGCTTCATACTATAACTTAGTTTTGATGACTTACTTGAGAGTATATTATTCCTCAAGGATTAAATAAATAAAAAAACTGAAGGGAGCAAAAAGTTTCGACTTTTTACAGCTTCATACTGTAGTGCTGCGCTTCTTGTTTCAGGGTTGCGAGGCAACAGCAGTGTATGTCTGAGTCATATTTAAGGTTTTAAGCTTTCTTGTTAATGCCACATGCTTCACTGTTGGTGTAGTTCAGTTTTCTTTACAGCTTATTCTAATGTATTTACATTGATTACACTTTTCTGCAAACCTTTAGTGCAGTGGAAACAGACAACACTCAGATTATCCTGAATTTCTCTTAGGCCTACTGCTTTTAAAAAGATATTAATACCCAGACACATACGGTACACTGGGAAAAAAGGCTATAGTGGGGTTTAGGACAGACTCTACAGTGGGCAGTGAATATTAATGTATCATCATGCTATAAGAGACATAAAGTTGCACATTTTATTTTTTCCAGATGTGGTACTCAGCAGTGATTTAGGGTCACTTAGTGTACGTTTTTTGTGAGCTGGCTGATTTAATAAAGTCTCCTGCAGCACTTAAAATAATGGAGGAACAAGCTTGCAGCTTTGTCCGGTGGGGAATAATGAAAGAGATATAAAGGGCAAACCATCCAGGTATTTCAGCCTGTTTTGTCCTTTCAGATTTGAACTGTACAGAGTCTTGCCTCCTTTGATTATTGCAGAGCCTTGACGTTTGGCTTGAATGACCAGAAAAGAGCTGTGCCAGGCCTGCTGTCTGCTTCAAAAGCTGACAAAACATACGCACAAATTATGTACAACATATCAACACACACACACACATGCCCTCAGTGAGACCATCAGCAGACCCATAAATCAGGACCATTTCACACTGCTGAAGGACACAGAGGATCAAATAAAACCTTTCACTCATGCTTTCCCCCTCTTGTCAAAATCTATCTTGTGCAAGCAACATACATTTGTTTACTTGTTCAGGCTGATTTACTGAGGAACACAACATGACATCACATGAATCATTTTCATCTTTTATTCCCACTGCAGAAGCCTCTAAAGACAGCTTATGATAAAAAGTAGGGGTGTGCTGAAAGTGCACACTTTATGGTTCTAAGACATTTTGAAGGAATATTTAGTACAATGTATTCTATTGTTTACATAACTGAAGAAGAGGATAGTTTGCTAATGAGAATTTGGATCTAAAGATGGACTCACTTTAATGGGAACTTCATCGTTGGACATTGGCAGTGAGAAATAAACAAAGCCTTCTAAATGCCGCAGATATTACATCAGTGAATTTTTGAAAATAAGGTTTAATGAAATATAGAAATGTTCAAATTGAGATAACTATTTTGTACAGTTAATGTTCAGAGGATGAATATACAAAAATAGTGCAGCCTCACTCCAATTTTAAGTTTATCTGTTTATCTGTATCTGCCATGGCTCTTTAAGAAGTTTCAAAAAATTTGCTAGACTCCTTTCTCTAAGCAGCAGTCTACAGAGACTGAACCTCAGACAAAAATAATAATTGATTCAGAGATGTTACTTCAAAAGGAGTCTTCATAATTTGCAAGGAAAGTATATCATGGGCTTTTCAATCCACTACCTGCCTTATTGGGCTCAGTCATTTTGTTCATATCAAAGGTATACCCCTAATACGTCAGGTATGCTGTCAAGAGCAGCGGCAGGCACAGAGATGAAAAAAATTCCCTTTGGTTTGTGTGTTTGACAGATTTGATGTTTCCAATTAACCTAACATGAATATGTTTTGAGTGTGACAGAAAGCTAGCAGAAAAAAAAATAAAATGTAGGCACGCCAAAAGGGGTCTTAAAGGGCCAAGAATAACCCAACCTTTAGGCAAGCTATTTAGTCCATGCTGTATTAACAGCAAGTTACTGTTTGAAAAGTTGCCTTGCTTTCAGCTATATAACATAATCAATATAGCTCTACTTTTTGTGTTGTTATTTTGTATTGTCTTGTAAAAAAAAAAATACGGAAGCTTTGATAGGAAAACATTATTAATTTTTTATGTCTAGGCCTTAATGATGATCTATATCACTGATTTTCAACCACTGTGCTGCAGAACACTAGTGTGCCATGGGAAATGATATAATATGTAATATCCATTTTCGAGTGTCTGTGCTGTAATTTATGGCAGAAAATGTATTACTCTTATATTTTAGTGGGGGGGAGGATGACAAATGTCTTTAAAGACAACAGAGTGACAGCGACAGTTTGGATCTCAGCAAGACGAGCAAGTGACGATCCAACGTACTTACCAAGCTGCTGTGACTGTCTCCGCTGCCTGTGAGCTGATACACCTGCACCTCCCCACTGAGCTAAGTGCATCATGAAGACGTTGCTTAAAATGCTGCAAGTTATCCAAAAAAGTTTACGATTCTCCAATAACAGCTGTACTGCATTGGACTAACTCTGCCTTTCCAGGTTGGCCAAAGCGGGCAAAGGATGCACACCTTATATTGCAGGCCATCGATGTTGATTCTGATAACGGAACCGGACAAAGCCCATCCTTTCCCCTCTCATGCAACATCAACAATTTAAGGATTTTTTTATTATTACAAGGTTATCTTGCCTGTTGAAAGGAGCTCCTAAATGATTTTTTGGGAGGTTTAACAAATTGAAATTGCGTGTTTCTAATCTTACAACCACAGTTCTCATCTTCATAAGCCATGTTTTTGCCATCTTTTACCTCTAGGCTAACACCCACCCTATACGGCTCAAAGATATTTTCATGACCAGGTTTCGGCGCAGTCGGACATCTTGGTGGTCCTGAGCTGTTTTTACCATCCTAGCCTAGCTCCTAACGTACAAGAATTAGCCATTTTGCAGTAGGTTGTTTTGAGGCTTATTGGTTAGCTGCAATTAGCTTTGTTAGTGGATAAGCTAGACATTGCATCCCCACAACACTACTTTTTTTCATAGATACTGAAATGCTGGCACATCAAATGCATTAGGTTTATGGGTAATTGTTCATTTTTCTATTAGGTGAAACTTGATTGATTAGACTCTTACCAAAGAGTATTGCTACAGATCTGCTTACTGTATATCATTTATGCTGCTAATCTGATAGACATCCACTCAATTGGTCACAACAGCTGAGCTAAAGAAGTGTGGTTGTCTTGTATTATTTTTACAGCAGTGACCAGTTGCCTCTAAGAGCTGAGCCTACTTCCTTTGAGTTAACAACTTGAATAGAAAGAGACAATTATTTCCTTGTGGTTAATAATGAATAACTGCTTTAATTATAGACTAAGTCATTGAAATTTACTGATGGTGAAGACAATAACTCCTGGTAATTGAGCAAATTGTCAGTTGTAACCATTTAACTCATGATCATCCCTCAGTTTTACTCTTTATTTGAATTATTTGTTAATAAAATATAGTTTCAAGTTGTAGTTATTAATTAAAATCTGCTGGTAAAATTACACAACACCAGAGTTGCATCTCATGCTAAGGAATAATTCATAAAAAATTGATAATGATACAGATAACTTAGAAGTTTTAGCTATAGGTGTAAAGTCACAACATTGGGCATAATTTGCTGTTTGGCAGACGGCTGTGCTCCCCGACTTTTCTTGTCTATTCATGATTGATTTACTGCATTTGAGAAAAACATACAAAAGAATGAAAAAATAAAATAAAATGTGTTTTATTGTTTTTTACTTTTACGATCTTGAAAACTGTAACTCTTCCAGACATGCAGGCAGCATTTTGCCACAGGAAGAGCCATATCTCAATCCTATGTGGTGGAGTAAATCATGAATATACTTTTACAAGAAAAGAAACCACATGAACAAACCTGATAGACAGTGTAAAGCGTTGACCTTCATAACTCATAGTAGTAGTCATAACATTTATTGTCATTGTGAAATTTATTGTCATTTACAGCAACATTATGACTTTATAGCACATTAAGTCCTGAAATTGTTTGTTTAAAAGTTTAATCATAAATAATAAAACCTTTTCATAAAGATTGACAATCTGACATACTTTAATTACACTTCTTTAGTTTTAAAAAGATAAAATGTTTGTAAGGTGTGCATCCCGCTAGGCAGCAACACAGTATGCGTGGCTCTCACAGCATGCTTTCCTACCTTCACTGTGACTTCATATATAAACAGACACAGTTGGTATGGAGTTTTTGGCTTACAAAAGGCTTTCTTCTTGACAATTAGGATTAGGAACATTAAAGCCTGCCAGGAAACGGCAGGTATGAGAGAGGTTCTCAGCAGGACTGGGCTCTTTGGAGCCAAAAGGAAAACAGGAAAAAAAAAGTAAAGGATTTGTAAAAATTTTAGATTAATAATAAATTAATCTGAGCATGCTGCAGAAGGAGGTAACAGATTAAGTAAAACCAAGATGATGTTTAACCCCTCTGGCAGCTTGTCCATTAGAAAACTTTGAATTTGTGCTCATTATTTTCCACACCACTTTCTTACTTTTTTTCTTTTAAAGCCCTCCTTGTTTCTCGGAACAGACCCCAGAATCAAATTATCTCTCTCTAACTTTCTAAAACTGTTGTACCCAACTCTGATTTTTCATGCCATTGATTAGTGCTACCTGACGCAAAGGGGTCTGGAAAAAAGATTGATGAGTTTTAAAGATGAGCCAACATATGTGTAGTTGACACATGCTGTGTCCAATAAGTCTACAGCAGGTGCAGAGAATAAAAAACAACATTTAATTTAAAGCACATAGCTCCTGCTGAAACACTCTCTGAAAGCTGTTTATTGGGCTCCAGAAGCTCCAAAATCTCAATTGTAAGGGAAATGAAAATATCAGGGTTACAGTATGGTGTTAAGTAGTTTTGGTATTCCACTCACAGCTTGATAAAAGGCTCTGGATGTTGATGTGCAGGAATGTTTTAAATCAGCACTTTATTGTTATTTTTGGAGTTTACAGTAAAAATTAGGATTCTCTTATATATTTAATCAATATAAAAAATGCAAAAACTCACTCTTAGTGAAATAATTGGTTATAAAAAGATATTAAAAAACAATATGTGTCTGAAAATTATTCACAGTTTATGGTTGCAGTGTGGGTTTGGGCTATTTTTTTATGCAATTGTTTATAAAGCAGAAAGATAGATAATTCAATTCTCCTGATAAAAGCCACATATTTCTTTGCCAGACCAAAGTGGTATTAGAATATTCCAAAGCTTTTATAGTGGAAATAAAAACTTAGAATCAATGCAGAATCACATGGAGAAACAGATAGTTTTAATGTTCTATTTACAACAAGCAACCAGAATCTGGAAGCGTTGAACTGCAGGAAGTCAGTTGAACTTCCTGGTTGGTCAGAGGGGAGAAAGCAGTCTGATTACTGATTGATTTGCTTAGTTAAGAGCTAAAGAGGAGGTACTGTAGCATGGATCTGTATATCTATATTCTTCTGGTGGTTTCTTCTGTTGCACTTATCTCCATTTCCATTTTTCAGTGAGGGACGTTTGGATGTCTTGATTGTAAAGTTTTGCTAAACAACATATTGGCCCTTGTCACGTCTACATTTTGATCTGACCCTCTTCTACCAGCCCTATGAAATTTTGAAGTTTCTAGTTGCAGCACGAAAAAGTATTTAAATGTAAGGGAAAAATTTCTCGCTTTAGCAAGAAATTGTTTTACGCATCTATCTGTATGTATAATACATTCATTTTTGCCCAATTGCACTATACTTTTAGGTACTTTAAGTGAGAAATAATTAAATAATTGAGAGTCAAAATAAGTTGGTTTCAGATAAAAAGCAATCCATAGCTGTTTTTTTAAAAGCAAAGATTTTAAGACCTTACTTTAAAACAATATTTGTCTTTGACTTTTCTATCTCGTAGAGCAAAAATGACTTTGTTTGCTTCTCGTTTCCTAGGTTAATATATGTTTCATCACAAAGGAGTGGACAGTACTGTACAGTATGAGAGTATCTCACTCTATAAAATTCCTACATGATCTATTATTACAGCTATCTTCATCAGTGGTTTTCATCCTGGTCCTCAAGTACAACTGACCTGGCTGCTTTGGATTTATTCTTGCTATCACACATCTGACTTATATAAGGGAATGATTTAAATCCAAATCAGGTGTATTACAACAGTGACATCTAAAGTATACAGGGTAGTGGTATCTAAGGTGCAGGTTTGAAAATTACTGACCTACAGCTCCACTACACATAATCATATGTATATGTACAGTATACCGGTATATAAACTCTTCCTCACCCGTCTCCCTTTATTCCTCCAAGCTCGGGTCCTCTACCAGAGGCCTGGAAGCTTGAGGGTTCTGCGCAGTATCTTTGCTGTTCCTAGAACTGCACTTTTCTGGACTGAGATGTCTAATGTATTTTTAGGGAACTGCTGTAACAATTCCTCAAGTTTCGGGGTCATTCCCCCTAATGCCCCAATAACCACGGGCACCACTGATGCCTTGACCTTCCAGGTTTTCTCAAGCTCTTCCTGAGCCCCTGGTATTTCTCCCCATTTTATGTTTAGAAACACATAAAAATGTTTTTCAATCAATCCTCCTTCCATGGTCTTAACCCTGGTGCTTAGGACCCAATGCCCTGCATCTGTTAAACGTGTCTCTGCTTCTGCAAACTTGAATCAAATGATGCAGTTCCTCCTTAGCAGCTACCGAGGGCCAAAGAGGCTTTCTAATTAAGGTACAAATAACATCTAAGTAGAAGCTACAATTCACAGATATATGGCTCTGTTAAGTTTTAAAAGAAAGTTGAACCATTTAATTGGCACAGTGAAAAAAACTTACTGTGAGTGTTCGTGTGTGGAAAAATGTGGAAAATCCTTCATAAGTGCATCATTCAAGCAGAGGCATAGATTATAGATTAGCTGTTGCTGGATGATATGAGTTTAGCATAAAGCTTTTAAAACAAACCTCTTAAAATGTTCAACAAAAATAACTCACAGTTACCAAGGCAACATTTTTGGAGAATAACAATTACTTAGTCCTTCACTAAAATATATTCAGGATACCACATGTGAAAACATGTGGCCGATCTACTTAAGTCAGATCAGCTAATTATGAGGCATCAGTAGGAAGCTTTGATTTTCAACTCATTTTATTCACACTGATGGGAGATTCTTCGCTCTTAATTGAGCAATCTGTGTCTGATCCTAATGTTCTTTTTATGACCCGAAACATTTAAGCCTGCCAAAAAATCATTGTGGGTCAAATATCTTTTTTGGGCACTGATTGCATTCTTATGAGAAGTGAAAATATTTTAAAAACCTATTGCTTGAGCCTAACTTATACTTAAGTCAGAAAAAAACTAAATAAAACTTCACACCCCAATAATCATTCAATAAACAGTCATGAACAGTCATCAAACTCCATACAAAGTGCCAATTACCTCTGAAGAATGATCTGTCACTATGAAACACTAATGATGCAGCTCCTTAGCCAGTCAAGTGTAAATTCATTGCTCTTTTAAGTACTCGATTCAGACAAATCAATATTTTTCAACCGATAAGATGCTCAGCGGGGTAAAGGGAAAGTGGACAGCACAATGATTGTGCAGTCAAAACCTTACTGCTGTGACCAGTAAGTATAGGCGTGGCAAAGACCAATAGAAAGAATAATGTCTAACAATGTTTGATATAAGGTCTAATTTGGACTAAATTTTCTCCCTGTTGCTTCCATTCCAAACAGGTTGATGTAAATAAACTGACTATAACTTCCTGTTGCACTCATGGTAGTTAATATAAGCTTAGTTTTTTCAGTTTTTGCTGTTTGAGAAGACTGTATCAGATGGAGCTTTGCTTGGCTAGTTAAACGTCTATACTGCTTTGGAGGACAGCCACTGTCAGACATCAGTACTATATAACCTTATGTATTTACTGGGGGAAAAACATAATGGAGAAAGTAATGAAAGTCTTATTTTCTATTTATGGATTTTACTCAAAAGAACTTCCTTGCTGGATTGTTTTTTTTTCCCCCTTAGGTCACTTGATAAAAAAAAATTCAAAATCATCCCACAAGTACAATCATGTGGTCCCTAAAAATGATATGCCTGAACAGAACCCATTTTTTATTTACTAATAAAGCCTACATAAAAACTAAAGTAAAAGAACTGTCAAGGTACAAAGTGGAGATGCAATAAGCATTTATTCTTAACGACTCAACCATGAAACTGTTTATAAACTCTATTCTTCACCACTCCCCAGATGCATCAAAGTTTATCTGTCTTTTTTCAGTCCTTTGAAGCTTAAGTTGGCTGAGATGCCTGTTCATTCTAATGCCTTCCTCATAGAAAGCCCTAGCAAAAAGATAACACACTTCCCTGGCCTTGCAACAAATTTGATTTAAAGGACTCCTTTTATTTCTGTTGTCATTTTAGCATTTTAGCTTTCACATAGCACAGGGTGAACAGTTATGGAGCATATTTGCTTTATTACTGTACTTAAAGGTATAATGGAGGATTTTTGAGAATCTTTAAAAAGACCTGCCCTCTCTGCTTGAAAAACAATTGCACATGCACAACCCTGAACCTGCTCCCAAGTGGGAACACCTATTAAACGCATGCAATAGCATGCATGAGCCCATTTCTCCTCGTGCACACTCTGTTTAAAAGTTGCTGTTTGCATCGCTCATAAAAAGCTTACTTTCCAAAACAAGATTAGCATTTTTCCATTAATGTCAGACTTACCACCGGTAAGTGAAAATGGAGATGAGCAAGTAGGACAGCCTTACCTAGACATATCACAAGAATGATTGACAATTAGGAGGACCATTTATTTTTACGATCCACCCAGAAAAATAACTTCCTCCATTACACCTTTTAGTACATTTTTGGAGTATCTTTACTTGAGTGTATTTTGGGGGGTGGGTAATTGGGTAAAAAATTCACTACACTACATTTTTAGGAATCTAGTTGTTACTCGTTCCTCTTGGCTCAGTATAGCTTGGTAAATACACGGTTTCTTTTTTCTTTCTGGAAATGCAATTGGCCACAGTATGTGTCTCCCAAAGTTCAAAGTTCATCCTTAAGAACAGGTATCCTGCATGTTTTAGTTACCTCACTTTTTCAACACACCTGTGTCAAATGGTAGCTTATTCGCAGGCATATGCAGAACTTTGACATTCCACAAATGTGAGAAACCTACTTTAATTTTGGTTTACAAATCTTTATTAAGGGATGAGTTGTTGCCACGTGGCCAAGTTGTTCAGTAGAATGAGCCCCCATATAACTGAGCAGAGATTTAGTTTCTTTGTGGTAATAAATTCAACCTTAAACCTATATTCCATAGTGAACATGTGAGGAGAATCAAGGCACTCCTGTTTTCCTTTAGATGTGTTTTTAAATAAAAAATAATTATTATTATTTCTTGTGGCAGTTTTATGCTGAAGTTAGTGGTAGAATCTGTAGCAGCGTGTTCCTACACGTCAATATAGTATATGGTAGTCTCTGAAAGTTACAAGGTTCTCTAAAATTACTCTGAATCTTATACAGCAATGCATTTGTTCATTCATTGATTCATTGATTCATTCATTCAACTTTATTAAGGACTCTAAAAATTGGGTCCATAGAAAGAAAGAAAAAATAAAATGAATACATTTAAAAGCAAACAGCGCAGAATGCATGTTTGTTACACACAAACAGGAACGCCAGTGGCAACATTTTAGAGGTAAATCTAACTGAACATTTCTTAGGAAAAAACTAAGGATGGTGTTACTGAGTTAGGCGAGCTTTCAGCCCTGCACATAAATGTATAAATAAAATGCTGTATGGCTGCAATACAGGATAACACCATGTTCACAAACATTTCTTTTGCATTGCTGTGCCCTGGGACCTTCAGTAGTATACTCCTATAGTATCACTGAAAGCAACAGTCGGTCTCTGCAGGCTACTCTTGTTGTACCCACAAGTGGGCAATGTACAGAGGGAGAACCAACAGTTCTAAAGAGCATGGAGCACATTATGAACTTACGGGTCAGCACATTAGCCTGTCCATACAGATTACACCACTACCTCGATCACTTGTCATAAGATCTCCAAGATCCTTAAACTCATTAGGATGACATCAGAGGATGTCCAGAAAAGTGAAAAGTTTTTTAATTATCTTCTTTTTTTTTTTTTTTTTTTTTTTTTTACAATCATGTAGCTTTTGGCAACATTGAACTTACGTAATGTAAAATTCATGATTATACTGGGAACAGATACGTTACATAAATAGTCACCAATATTGTATTCAGTTCTACATTTACCAAGTGGTATAGACAGGTCATCAATATACACTTGAAAAATTAGAGGGTTCAGAATCCCACCTTGACGAGCCCCATAACTGTCTCTAAAGGAGTCTGAGACAATATCCCAATTCACCTGCATGACATGACAGGAGTACAAAAATATAAGTATTCTAACTAAATATTGAGGTTCACCTTGCCCTGATAATGTCAGTGATTATTTTTATCAAAGGCTTTAGAGCCCAAACTCTATATTATGCAGGAATATATATACATATATTATACTATACAGGGATTATATATATATTATGTATGTATGTTCTGTTAGAGCTAATGTGATTTCAGATCTGTAAATAACAATAGGCCAAAGACATGCACAAATATCTGAACCCATGTCTTTATGTTTCCTGCTGTGAGTAGAGCACTTAAGGTTCTTGGTTAAAAGAGAAAAAAACTCAGAAATGAAGAAAACCTGTATGTGTTTATCACATCCTGTGATGTTGAGACTTGGCTGTTTATACATAAAGGAAATTGAATTGAGTGATTAAATTGCCTTTTTAGATATTGTAGTGCTTACTTTGACCTTGTACCACCTATAATAGACCAAATGACTGTGGTAACAAGAAAGACTGGAATTAAAGATTAAAATGATTAATCAGTATAATTTGTACTTCCCT
This sequence comes from Cyprinodon variegatus, assembly GCF_000732505.1. Lineage (NCBI taxonomy): Eukaryota > Metazoa > Chordata > Actinopteri > Cyprinodontiformes > Cyprinodontidae > Cyprinodon > Cyprinodon variegatus. The sequence goes on along the minus strand of NW_015150672.1, from coordinate 482,102 downwards.
ACCAAAGTGTTTGGTATTCATATATTCTGTTTACCATTTTCTGTTTGGACATGTAGAAATGTATGCTCAGGATGGTTCCCTTTGGGACGATAAGGCTACAGGGAGGGGTTTGATATATTTATTTGATGCACTACACATGGTGGGAATGGAGGCCTGGACAATTCAGAAAATGTTCTCTTATCTGAAATCCAATGTGCACATTAAAGTTTACAGAAGCTGTAAGCTGTTGTGTTTGACTTTTTAATGCAACCTCTTTAATGCAAGCTCTTGGTTCTGTAAGCAGCAGCCTTCAATATCGTATCAAGAGGAACAGTGTTCAATGAATAAGATCATTAAAGTTTTACATATGTCTGTTTTCACAAGTTTTCTATCTGAACATGAGGTTATCTTATAGAGTAACAGATAAGAAGAATATAATGCCTCTAATCCAATTTTACAACTAAAATTTTCTGCAGTTTATTATGTACCACATTTTTTATGCCACCAAGGTGAAAAACAGCAACCTCTGCAATAGCTCCATATTTCCTTCGTTTATTAGATTAATGCTACAATCACAGATTTTGGTGGTGGAATCTAATATTGTATATCTTGTTTCTAAATAGGGGTATGAATTATCAAGTGGGAATGCTTATGCATTCCCACTTATTGTT
>NW_015150672.1:467731-476987 GCF_000732505.1 Cyprinodon variegatus | reverse complement strand
AAAAAAAAAAAAAAAAGCAACTTTAGGGTCACTCATGCACCATCTATGTTCTTTATATTTCTCCTTCTTTGTTGACTATGAATTGTTCCTTGTTCTTATTTGGTTTCCGTAAGCCTTCAGTTAATTAGTATTTCCTAAAATACTGATAGTTACTGATGCTGTGATGAACCCTCATATGAAGAAAATACTCTAGAAAAAGCAACAATAATAATAAGACTGTTGTTAAGAAAATACTACTAATTCTGCCCATAATAATATTCTTTATTATTCCCAAAGCTTCATCCTAAAATAAGTTATTTGTTTACAGTTATTAATCCCATTAATAGATATATATGTTGAAGTAGATCAAATTTATGTTTTACCATCAACAAAGCTGTCAACCTGTGAATTTTATTGTTGTTCTCTTATCATTCTTGTTGTTATTATGTGTAGTTTGTAGGAGGATGTTTGTCCCAGATTAATTCTGTTTTTCTTCAGGAGCAGAGTTATACTTTGAAAGTTCCTCTATGTTTTTATATTTTGTAAATTATGTTCTGAGTCCTGTATGAATAAAAACATTCTTGATCATTGCTCCAGGAATGTTTAACACAGCATGCTTACTTTATACCAAGGCAAAACTAAAAAAGTTTGTTTGCTGTACTTTTTTGTTTGAAAACCCACTCACATTCATCCCACGTATTCTTACATATGCTAATCACCATGACTGACATTTTGACACCGTAGTGTTAATATACTTAAAAATAAACGGAAAAACAGGTATTATAATACAGGATCTTTCACATGTTTTTACTTGGGTAGCATGGATATGAATAAAATCAATAAAGCAAAACATTATGGAAACTTGGTAGATAGAGTCCATTTATTCTACTTTTTCTCCTGTTTTAGCACCCCCTATTTTGTATTATTGTTTAGAAGAACGATCATTTGAAATTCAAAAAGTTTCACTACGTCATCTTTGGGGGTAATAATGCAATGGTTTGTTGAACTCTACCTAGTTAGAAGGAAAAAAAAGAAAATACTTGGAAAAAAAAAGAAAAAATAAGGGATACCTTATCTAATAAGGTTATCAAGGCAAATTTGTATCCTTGTTTTCAGTAATTGATATATTATCCAAATGGATGAAACAGAAGATCTCCATGTTTATCAAAAAAATATTATCTATTGTATTTGACATAAAATGCAATACAGTCTCACAAATCAAAGTCCTCCTTCACAATCACAATTTCATGATTAGAACCAATCCAGCATTGTTGTTTGCAGGTATGCTAATCTTTTCAAGTATTACTGTGGATATAAATCTGGGCAGATATTTTTGGGCTTATCAGTGCACAGCATAGCAATGCATTGCACTAATCAGGCCTTCCCCTATCTCTGGAAAAAATAGCTCTTTCTGAGAAAACCACAAGGCTTCATTTTCTGAGTGTTATTCAAAAGCTATATGATCCCATTGGCTCAGAATATAGAGCGTTGTTACTTTACTTACATATCTTCTGTATGCTAATAATATACAACTTCATATTTACTTTGTCACCATGTAAACATACACTTGTTCACTACAGTCACTATATCAAAGTTTCCATTATATTCACAAATAGATGGTACAGAATGTTCTCCCACTAAAAAAGTAGAAGTCATTCTGTTATTACAAAAATGAAAAGTAAGAGGTGGAAGTCAAAAGTTCACAGAGAAAGAAAATAAAGGTGTCATCACAGACTCAGACATCAACCTTAACAACCAAAGTAGAATTATCCAAAAGCCACCTACAAAATATTGCCAGAAAAAATAGGTTTCTCATTATTTTTGATGATAAATGGGATAGGGATTCTAATGGTATTAACAAAGAATAAAACAAGAAAAACTTAATAGCTGCTCCTCATCCAAAGTAGTTTTTCCTCTCTGATTTTAGATAAACACAAGCTATTTTTTCTAAAAAGCATTTTTGAAATGAAGAGATGAGAGATGCTTAAAATGCTTTCCAAATATCTTCACCACTGGTGCTATTAATAATGAAAAGCACTGTAGTTTCTCCTATGGAAGCAAATCTGAAATGCTGTTGTTGACTGCCTAACACCCTTACAGACTATTGTTTTCAGTCCATGGTATTAGTTTTATGCCGTAAACGTTTTTGATCATGTTCAGCAATCTATCCTGGCACCTTTACCTGTGATAAATATTTAACTAGCCCATCAAATGATCCTTAATAATTCAAGATACATAAATAATTGGTTGAGGCATTATTAAACTGCAAACAGCATTAGATGTTTGATATCTACTTTGCTCATTAGAGAAAATGACATGGTGAAAAGAGATGACCTTGAATAGCTCTATTTTTCAAGAGGGAGCCTCAGTCAGAACAATAACAAAGTCCTCATTACCGACTCTGTTTTTATATAGTAGCTCTGTCTTCTTTTTTGTCACAAAATGTGACGAAAGGGCTTGGAAGTTTGATTATCCATGCTGCATAAAGGGAGTAAATCAAAGAGAACAAAGAGTCAACAGAGCCTGATCTGAAGGCAAATGGGGCTCAAGATGAGCTGTTTGAGATAATATGAAGCAGAAAACTCTTTGTGCTTAATGTGTGTGTTCCTCTGAGAAAGAATAACAGCGACTGGATTAAGCCGGAAGGAAATAAGAAACGTCGCCGCTGACAGAGACAACATAAAAAAAGACACAAATATCAGGAAGTTTTTAAACAACTTCTTTTATGCATCCTTTTTCCTGGCAGAATGACCTGTTGCTATGGAAACAATGTAGACCACATGTGTGAATATAAATATCCTCCACTGTGTGATTACTGCAGAAACCTAAACTGCCATCCGGTTCTTTAATGTCCCTTGTTGCCTCCAGCTGCTCAAACACTGTGAAAGCTCCTTTGAAGCCTAATTTAAAGCCCACTTCACAACAAATTGTTACTTCTTTGAATCTGCGCTGTCTGGAGTCTGAACTTTGGGACATGCTTGGCACACTGAAACAATCCAGTCTTTTCACATACCAGGTTAACCCCTAATAGGCAGAGGCTGTCTGTGTTGGGCCCATTACATCAGTTATTTGTGGTCATGTTTAAACCCCCAAAGCTTTATCTGAATTCAAGATTTCCACTTGCAAATGTTCCTGCCCCTTGAATGGTTTGTCATGTTTTAAACATAAACCAGATCTAAATTATTCCGATTTTAAATGATTCATCCAAAAAAAAAAAAGCTCAGTGTTGTGAAGTAGAAGAAAAAAAAAAAGAACATAACAATTGTACTTGCACTGTATTAACCTCTCCTCTTCTTAATATCCCCAAGTCAAATTTGTTGCAAAAAGCTTCTTCTTGCTGAGTTTCTAGTTTTCTTTAAATGATTCAAAGCATTATTAACATCAATCTGAAGACGTACTTTAAAATACTGTGATATCATTTTGTTGGGATGCATTTCTGGTCAGAGATGATTGGATGGTGGAAGAAAACTTGGTGAGAAAAATTTGGTACTGGATAATGTGATCACTTTTCACCAGAATGACTCTGAAAATGCTTTCATTTAGCTCAAACTGTCGAGTCCTCTCTCCAGTCTAACTTGGATGTAAACTCCCTGAAATATAGCATTTTAATTTAAAAATTTGGATTAGAACTCCTCTGTGTTTAATAATGAATACAGCAGGGAAGCACTATGTAAAGCCGGGGAAAGAGCAGCAAAAATCCAAAAGTGCTGGGTGAAGGTTAATGCTCCTTCTTGACAGAATACCAGACGCACAGATGAGATAACAATAACAACCTCAAACCTCCATAAACCAACCCCAGACTTCTTTATTGGTCGGGGATTTCACTCAGCACTGTTCTTGTCAATTCCTCTGCCTTAGTCTTAATTCCGGGCCACCCGCCACCATGGCCTTTATTGCACTTTGTGTTTGATTTTGAGATCTCTATCTGAGCCTAAAAAGTGCAATGCAGCCACAAACTCACCTGGGACCTGTTGCTGTGCCTCATTTATCGGTAGTCTTGGTCCACCTAAGGAAGCCTGTAGTCTGAAGTCTGCTCTGACCTTTGTTTGACAGAAAGCAGCATGGGAAAGTGGTTGGAACAAGTTGCAGGTGGTTCGGTAAGCCTCAAAAGAGCATCTAGCAGCAAGTACTGGCAGCAGATCAAACAAAGGCTGCTTCTAAATATTGAAGATCTGTAAAGACACCTAAGCCAAATTGAAAGCGGTTAACATGATAAGGCAACCCCCCGAATCACTTCAGGTGAATAGGAGCTTTAGGAACAGCAGGCAGGAGCAACAATTTGATCCATCAAAGTCTCTTCAGGGTTCCACATTCTCTTTGTCACAAATTTGCATGTTGTGTTATGTTCACATTAAAATATTTCAAAAGGAATAAAAAAGCTGATGAGATACTGCAACATTTAATTTAATAATATATCTTGAGTTGATTGTAGTTTAATTGAATGCCGTACTGTGACTGAATAAAACTGATTTATGTGATAATTACTTGAAGAACTTGTATTTGGTTTAAAAAAAAAAACAAACCAACATTCCAATCTCTTGTAAATGGAAAATAGTATATGCATCTGAATAAATTCGATAAATAAGGACCTGAAAAAAATAATCATAGTTCAGTAAGAAGGCAAATACTATTTCACCTCATTTAAGCTCATATTGTATAGGAAAGAAACTCTTGATGGAAAGAAATCTGTTGATGCAATACAGTTTTGAAGCTTGAATTTGAAACCTAATGTAGCAACATTTAAGAAACAACCTTGAAAAGCCTTCCATTGACAGAAGTGCTTGTTTCAGCAGGATCATAGTGGAAAGCAAAAGGATGTTTTCAGCAAATATTAGAATGACCCTCCCAGAGACCCACACTAAATCAAGGCATCCATGGAAAAAGACAGTGGGAACAGAGAGCTGAAATTGCTGGAACATGCACAGAAGCTTTAACCCTGGTTGCTGTAGAAGTGTCAGATGGTGTCAAATAGCTTTTGAAAGGATAATAAATGAGAGTATCTTGCAATCTGTATAGATTTTTGTTTCCTTTAATCATTCTAGAAATGTTCCATAACTCAAAACCTTGCTTTGTGATTAGATGTTAAGTTACCTTGCTCCAGTTCAAACTTTCCCTGTTTATGTCATCTGGTACAATATACAGTACAAGAAGCAAAATGTGATAGTGAGGTCTTCAATTATTAAACAGTTGTACTTCTGCATGAAGCAAGGACTAGAAAAGATTTGTTTTAACAACAGTAAGTGGTCCCAGCCTCTATGTGCTATACTGTAAAAAGGAGATGGTGATGATCGGAGATGAGGCAACAGCATCGTAAATGTTTTTTAAGTTAAAATGATTGAGAAATTACCACAACTGTTGAATTCATTATCATTGTTCTCATAGTTTCTGTTGTGGGATGTACCAAACTAGACTATTCTAATGAAGATAAACACACTGTTTATGGCACCCTGTTTATTTTGACTCCGTTTTGGTTTGTCATCATATTCTTGATCAACACCTAAATCATTCTTCTTGCATTTCTTCTGTATATGTTAGTCTTTGGTTCTAACTTAGTGGCGTTAATACTCTCCATAATTATCTTTAGCCCCTCTGTTCAGTGCATCCAGAAAGTACCCTTTATATATTCATTAAGTCTGATTGGGGAATATTTATGGATGCAGCAAAGCAATATGGCTGTTCCAAGAAATGCCAAATAAGGATTATATTTAAGCATAAAAAAAAAAAACAGTACTGATTATACAATATCCAAAAAAAGAAATTCACATGAACTGGAACTGAATGTCAAATATCCACCAAGTTCATGTGATGCATTCCTCCTTTTGCACCATTTTCCACTTTGCATATTTTTTATGTTTTAATCTCTGCTAATCTATATGTTTTGTTTACAATACTTTTCAAATTTGCTGTAAATTCATGAATTTGCACTTTGTTTGCACCATCTGTAAGTTTTCACAAATACCAAAAGATTTCATGAACAGTGAGTGAGGGCATGAAGAAGTGAATTCCTGGGTCACACTTTAGCAGTACACTGTTAGATTTATTGTTCTCAAGTATAAATAAACTGTTCACAACCATTCAACATAGAAAGAATCTCATAAACCTTGAAGACATAACATATTTTAAATTATTCGGACATGTAAACAATTAATAAACATATAACCTTTCATCAGTGAAGGTCACATTTTCATTCTAATTACTTTTACTTTTCCGTAATCTATAAATCAGTGTGAATGTCACTCTATATAATTACCTCTTGAAATATGTAATAAAGATTGTCCTTGGGATTGCAAAAGATTGACTGAATTCACTAAAAAGACTGAACTCCTAAATGAAACAGTTTTATGTTGCATATACAGGCTATTAGAGCAAAAAGCTGTCACAGTCTCAAGGTGTTCAGGTTTTGGTTTTCTTTTGTTTTTTCAATATTTCTTGTTTGTCACTGTTTATTCAGGTCTTGTCATATTATTTCTTGCTTTTGTTAGAATTTCTTACTCTATTCTCTTGTTTTGTCCTTTTTCTGTTATGGAATTTATATTTTTTAAATATGTACATTTTACCCTTGGATTGCTGTTCTCAGGTTATCCGCCTCTGGCAATTAGCCTCCCTTCCAGAGCTGTTCCACATTTCATCTGCTTGCCTCTCTGGTTTGTTTGTCATTTCTACAGTCTGCCCTTTCTATTTAAACTCACTGCTTGTCATTGCTTTTCACTGAATTCTTTCGCCGTTCTTTGAATTCCATTGACTGCACATTCTGCCTGCAATTCTGCCAGTGTTCCTTATCCTCATTTCATTGTGTTGGCGTCTGCACGTTTTCCTTATTCTCATTATTAAAGGCCTTGGTTTTCTTCCCAGCTTCAGCATGTGGCTCTTCCAAAACCAAAACAAGACCATTACAATTTATCAGAGATTAACTCAAAATCTTTCTTTCCTTTTTTTTCTCCCCAGAAATTACAAATTATTTTTTCTTTTTTCATAATGTGCTTTTGTTGAGCCATTTTATCTACTGTGACTCACATCTGACACATATCTACTATTGATCTTATCTACAGTCTCTACTATTGTGTAAATACGGTACATTATACGTCTGATTTTCTTCAATGTATTTTCACAAAATGCTTTTGGGCTCATTCAAAATCAAGCCACAGCAACCTGATTTTTCTCTGTATTGTCCTCTTCTCTAAATAAAAACATTAGGTTGGAGAACCACATTGCTATTTCCACAGAAACCATATTGTTGTGCAGTGCAGCCACAGATTAAGACAAGGGATACCCAGTTCCCTCAGCTCACTGTGTACCTATTTACAATTTCCATATAGATTGCCTGTCATTCAATTGAACTGAATTTTGATACAATAGAAGAGGAAAAACTATTGGACAAAATGTATAGATTTGGTATACTTGGGGACAACATATGCTGGTGTGAGAATGGAAGTCAAAAGAAAGAAAATCGACTGGGAAGAAGCACAGGTTCTAAAATTTGCTCTGTGTAAAATGATATGCTGTCCCTCAGCCATAGTGTTCCTTGTGTGATCTCTTGCGCTGGAAAGTTACAGAGAACATGTTCAGTTTCCAAACCCTGCTGCAGCACATCACTAGATATAGAAATGTGACATCATGGTTCAAAAGGCAATGAGTTTATAGTCAGTCTAATGCTAAATCATACAGTATCTCTGTGACTTTGCTTACTTGGAAAATTCAATGATAAAGAGTATATGACATGTAAAATCTAAATGTGGTAACAATAATCATTGATAATTTAAAATATGCTCTTTTAACACATACATGCAGGTGTTCTAACACCTGCTATCACAAACAGGCATTTAATAACTTTAGGGCTGTAAGCCTTTACAAACTAAATTGTCCAGCTAAAATGCTCAATATACACTGCTAGGATTAATCCCACCATGATAAGACTCTGTTTGTATATTTACCTTAGCCAACTTAAGCATTCAAATCTTCAAATAATTCCAATAAGCTTAAATCAACATACAAGACATTATCAATAGCATTGAAGCTACCTATGTCCTGATAAAACACATTCTTAAGAATTTAGAAAATGTTGTGTAAATATTATAGAGAATAGAGAGTTATTTTAATTTGACAGCTAAATTATTTTTGATTATCAAACTTAAAACATTCAATTAAACAAACACTTTATTAGTCCCAAAGGGAAAATGTTGTAATGTATTTCATAGGGTGTTAATCAATCACTTGTTGTGCATGTTGATAGGTGTTGCATTTCTGTTGCAGTTTGTCTTGACCCGGACCTGGAGAAGCCCTGGACTAAAGAATTGTTGTTTAACAGTGTTCTGAAGAGGCTGCTCTCTGTTGTCTATAATGTTCTTGGTTTTATGAAGAACTTTTCTTTTCGAAATCACCTCCAGCGACTCTAGAGCAGTTCCTAAAACAGATCAAGCCTGCTATATCAGCTTATTAAGCTTCATTAAGTCCTTTGCTCTGATGCTATTATCCAAGCAGACAATGTAAGAAAACATCAAACTCTCCACAACAGACGCATAGAGGATGTGATGTGCAGTATCTTTCTGAAAACACTTAAGGACCTTTGTTTCCTTCAGAAATAGAGTCTGCTTTGTCCCATCTTGTAGACAATGATGTAAACACCAAATTTTAGAGTAAAATACACAATTAGAGTTGTAGCTACCATACATGAAACCTCTCCATCAAGTTCTGGGTTCTCTCTGTGGTGTCCTCCTTGAGGGAAATTCTTGAATAATCTTTAAAAAAAAAGCACTGGCATTGCATCCTGAAAGAAAGCCCCTTAAGATGCAGAGAAGCAGCAGGTCTAGTTTGGTCAACATTTGAATGACTGTTATTGTCTCTAAGTTGGAGTCCAATCTAGCCTATAGAGCTGGGGTCACCAACCTTTTTAAGGTTGAGAGCCACTTCAAGGGTACTGAGTCATAGGAAGGGCTACCCATGCTGACCCATGAGCTGCAAGTGTCACGTCTTGGTTTTAGTTAAGAGGACCCAAAATGCAGGGGCAGAGATGCCGAGGTGAATTCTTGTAGTTTTAATGAAAACACTAATAACGGAGGCAAAATCCAAAAATCCAACTAAAATGTAACTCAGACCAGAACCACGGAGACATCAAGGGAAACACGCACAAGGAGCCAGGGAGAGACGAGGTGAGAGGACAACAGCGACGACAGGACCAGCAACAACAAGGAACCAACCAGGAGTGACTGCAGAGGGAGAGCATATAGCTGACAGAGACAAAAGGGGGACTAATCAGCTGACAAGGAGCAGGTGAGAGAGG
>NW_015150672.1:463490-467721 GCF_000732505.1 Cyprinodon variegatus | reverse complement strand
GACAGACAGTGGCCGGGCTAACGAGCTGACAAGGAACAGGTGTGAGGTGACAACGAGGGACCCAAGGGGAAAGGAACACACACAAGAGGGCAACAGAAGGAAACAGAAAAACCTGAGAACTAACATAAATCTAGAAACTACAACAAAATAGGAATTAAACCAATAAAACTAAAAAACAAGGAGCAAAGTAAAGCACAACATAACCAAAACCATGACAGCAAGGGTCACCGTTCACTTTACCTTCGTAGATTATAAACACATGTTTATTGTTTCTTTTAATTTAGTTGATTAGATACATTTTCTTTTTGGAATGCTTTATACAGTAAATGATAGAAAAATAAGAGCAACGGCATAAAATAAAATTTAAAACTTAGCCCACTGGTGGGTTGTTCCACATTCAGAAGATTGTGTCATGACTCAGAACAGTGGACCCAGTATTTAAGGCAAGACAGACAGTGGGATAATTTAAAAGTGTTTATTTTAAAACACGGATCATCTGAGTAGCAACGGCAAGGGCATCTATCACAGGAAACTCTGTAAAAGGAAACAGGAAACAGTGACAACGTAAATCTAATCGAGAATGATATGAACGCGTTAGTCACTAAACTCATTTAACAGTTCAGCCCGTGTCCTGAGAATGAGGTAGGATCTGGCCGGTGGGCTGCCAACAAGATGCGGCGGGTGCCACCTAGAGTGTCCCAGACGCTATAGCCCCGGAGAACAAGCAGGAGTAAGAAGCAAGCTCAGGGAACCAGATCAGGACAGGAAGGATCAGAGGTCCAGGGGTCTGTAAAAACTTTATATCAGATTTAGTACCAAAACAAAGATGCAATTTCAGTTAATTTTTAAATTTAACATCTTTGTTTTTGTACCAAAACAAAGATGGTAATTTTAAAACTAATTGAAATAGCACCCACAAACTGGCGTGGTGATTAAATTGTGGAATGGATAGTTCTAATAGCTTAAATTAAATTTTATGTAGATTTCTTATTATAGTTTACAGCTCTGTGCTGCCCTGGACAACTTAGAAGGATTTAAAAATAAGTAGATGGCTCTGACTACCCCGACCCCCACTGCACTGAGGACTCAGCATTCTTGCAGGGCCTTCCCAGAACTGGACATTATTCAACCATTCAATGGGCACTTTCATATAATATCCTCTAAGCTTAGGTGCAACAAGTCTCTGAGGTACAGGAGGCTGTATATATATAGCCTAGCAACTCTTCTTGACTGACTGAAATGAATGTTTTATTTTTTGGTAACTTTTCCCTTTATGTGTCATTGGTGCATTAAGTGATGGGTTGTATCTTATCTATTTCTGTCAGTCATGTTTGGATGGCTGGGGTACAGCTGTGATAAAAGCATGCCCCATGAGGATAACAAAGCCTGGCTCATGTTGAATCAGACAGCTGCACTCTCAGTGCCATGTTTACAGAGAAAGCTTATGGTTTAGCTGTCTGACACAAAAATTCATCCAAACATTACTGTACATTAGCAATTTAATAATTTTTGTTGATTCATCACTGGAAATCTGAGAGAGCTTGAGAAAAATGATGACCACAACTCAGCCATAAACCTTTGGATGGCCGCAGATGCCTCTGCTCTGTAACAACCGAATTAGATGTGAGTGCTACACATGATTTGAGCAGGAGAGAGCTGAGTAACAGAACTTGCCGCCAGCCTAGCAAATTTTCCTGCTCTTTGTGGTCACATCTGCTTACTCCCACTGAGGTCAAATAAACAGCTGAGCAGAGAATCACCTGAGGAAGCTCAGATTCATTATGCTGAGTACTTACTCTAAATTCAGTGCAAGGCTTCAGCAATTTGTAAATGCAATAATATTTGTTGCACTGCAAAACATTTTAGTATTAACAAGGTGTGGCAGGTGTATTTGCATTTAAACAATTTGATCTAAATGATTTTTTTGTCTCTATGGCTGTATATTGGGGTCATTTTGGTACTTTAATGCAAACTTCCATCTTTCAAAGTCTGTAACAGATTTTCTTCTAGATAAAAAGAAATATGTGCTTGTGACTTACATAAACATGAAGCATTTCCAAAGGATAAAGATACTTTTGCAAGAAATGATAAATACTGATAAACTTCTAATAATTTTTGCTAATATGACTAATATAAAATAGGGTTAGTATGTCTTATTAATGTCTTTAGAACTAAGAGCTAATGTTACAATACAACACAAACCTTCTTCGGACCAGATTTTTCTGACATCAGTATACCGCTGCAGAAAATATCTCTACGCATATACAAACATTCCATATCTTTCCGGCATTGATTGCCTGCTGTTGATTTTTTCATTGCAAAATCAATCAGAGAACACAGTTTATGTGCTCCCCCCACTAAATATGCACTTAAGTCAGTTAATAAGGGAACCTGATCAATGCATTTTATAAACATCACCATCAATGCATACAGCATAGATCTCTCTGTGGAAAAGCTTAAAAGAAATAGAGATTTTGAAAAAACAGATGGTCTCTCATTCATTTGAGCCCACAAAGAAACACCCCCCCCACACACACACACACACACACACACACACACACATGCACATGCACACACCTATGCACAGACACATACAAATGCTATTGTTATCGGTAGCAAGGTTTTGTGCAGCTTCAATCAAGCAGTGGCGTGTGCAAGAACATGTACCCAAGGTTAACACAGTAATTTAGGCATATTTATTTGCACACACATAGGTCCTCAAAGCCCTTTTATTCTGCTCTCTGATTCATATCCTCATTACCAGTACAATACAGACCTTTTAGTCCAAAAAAAGATGGAAGACACAGAGAGCATAGTGAATGCCCTTGCTTAAAAGCACACCACAGCACCTAGATCACAACCGTGTTGATTTAATACAACCTTTCTCAACAAGAAAAAAATATTTCCTGCATATAATGTAGGGATTTATACTAACTTCAAATTTATAAATAAGAAGAGCAGGAATTGGATCAATAGCTATACTCGTGTAGTAAGCAGAAATACATTTATTTCCCAAATGAATATCCACAGCAAGGAAATAAAGCAATAGATAAGCCAAATGCTTTGACTTATCTATTGCACTTGCATATGCAATACGAAAACTTTAGGTAAGACTTTGTTGAGAAATATCTTCTACATTAAAGTTAAACAAAGCAAAACAACAACAAACCATCCACAATATCCACACAATACTCTTTATAGCTCAGCATTTTCATCTATCTTATTTGCCAGTATTCACTTCCCACAATCCTTAAGGGGAGAAACGGCATCAGCTTCATCCTTAATGCCCTCTGTTTTGATCCTGCCCTACATCTATAATGTCTCCCTCTGGCTCATTGAGGATTTATGCTCATATCTTGGGCATCATTTGGCATTGCCAAGCTCAATCAGCTGCTCCCTCATGTAAATAGCTCTCCTGTTGGTATGGTTTTTCATATTAACAGATGTTAATTTTTTTTTAAATATCTTCTAAATTTACCTGGTGGGTATAATATAATCTCAAAAGTTAAGTAAGACAACAATCCCCCAGTCAGTCACAAGTAGCTCTCTAAAATGAATACACCTTTATTTATCTAGTGAGAAATGGGACAGAGATTGGAAGATGAGGATTTGTGCAAACAGATTGTCTAATGGGATTTATATTATTGATGACTCAGAATATAATGATATGGGATTATGTTTGAAAACATGACTAGCTAAGACCATAGTCATATTTTGCCTTAAATAACTGTGATTTTATTTCCAAAAATCTGAATCAAATGGTTTAAATATAGAAGCGGATTACAAATTTTAACAGAGACAGTTTTAAACATTAAGACCTTCCTTTGTTGTGATTTTATGTTCAATTATATTCCAAGCCAGCTGGGAGTTTATATTTCTGATAATTTAAAATGTTTATTGCCCTCCCCTGTAAGGGTGATAAAATATCTTATTTAATCAGATATTATTTCGTTATATATTGTTTATGACACACAGCCCTACTAACGGTGTGTTAGCACAATAAATGAAAGAGTGATTCGAGCACTAATCGTGGTCAAACAGTTAATTCTAAAAATACATGGAATAAATTCACCACAACTATTGTTCAAAATATAAGAGTTTATTAACAAAAATCATTCAGCTCCAAGTCAAACATATTTCAGTTTAACACTCTCAACTAAGGCCCCGTCCACACGAAGTCAAAACGAACACGAAACGCTGATATTTTCCAAAACGTTTGCCGTAAAGACGG
>NW_015150672.1:454375-462963 GCF_000732505.1 Cyprinodon variegatus | reverse complement strand
CTAAGACTAGTAAAACTCAGCTAAACTAAACTACTGTACTATGTAAGGGGAAGGGAAGCATGGTTGAACACCATATTACAGTTTAAGATGGATCTTGTGTTTATCTGGAAGAATTTGTGATATGATTAAATTAGCTTTTCACTAATTCAGAGCAATTTGAATGTTTTCAGACCAATTCACAATGCTAATCCATGAGGGGAATAAAACATTATTTGGCCAAATAATGTTTTATTAAATAATTTGCTAATCAAAAACCAAAAACCTTTAGTTAAATGATTCTTTACCCTCTTTGAAATAGCGAGCACGGTATAGACATTAGTATTACACTAAATGATTCTTGGTCATACTTGGTAATGGAAATGTAATGAGCATCTGAGGAACACATGAACACTAATGTCATATCAGTGTTTAAACTCTTAGTGAACTAAAGCTTGTTCAAGCTTCAGCAACAGGTCAACAAATATTCCCGTAGCATAGCGTAGCACATGCAGTCTATTCCGTTAGCTTGACTTCACTCATCAGTAAACACATGTTGTTTGTTCTGTCCCTAATCATGCCAGACCTGCAAACCTTTTTTTTTCATGTCCAGTTGGAAAGTTTGAGTTCCATCCATATGCAGCTCAGCAATCAGGGCAGCGACCAGGGGTTCTTTGTCTCAATCTCACAGCAGGGGTCCCCTCAGGCTAACACCCAGGGCATGTTTCTCATCTGCTTTGGCTCTATCAGTTCTGAAACTCAAAAGAAATGTGTTGCAAAAGGTCTGTTTTGCAGCAGTATGGTTCTGAAAGGTTCTGACTTATCCTTGATGTTTCTGGAGATCTGGTTCACCTGGGGCCCGCAGCTCCACTGTGGTGGAGAACCAGCCAAAGCTTCCTGGACAAGGGAGAGGAGGCAAGGAGAGCAGGAGGCAAAGAGAGGGAAAATCTGGTTTTGTCTGTGGTTTTGTTATGTCCTCACAGAGAGGGGGGGTGGTTTTTCACACCTCTGGTGGCTGCCATGTGACTTGCCTGTGACTGCTTTGGCTGAAAAGGGGGGGCTGCAGAAGTCCGCCAGTTGTTATTCACCAAAGCTGCATGTTCTCCTCTGGTCATCCTGTCAAGATGAAATATGGACACTGGTTCCCAATGTCCAAAAAGTATGATCATGGCATATGGCACAACACCTTAATCCTAATCATTCTTTGAATTAAAAACAGTGTTTTATCCTTGTAACGTTGTGTTATCAACGCAATCCGTTTTAGAAAACAAACCGTTTTCGGATTGATTTTTTTAAAATTTGAATTCTTGTTTTTAAAGCCCTTAATGGTCTTGCTCCATTATATGTAACTTAGATGTCGACCATACATCGCCTCAGCAGAGCTCTCCAGTCTGCCGATCAAATGGTTCTGGAGGTGCCAAGGTTCCGGTATAAACAGTGCAGCAATCGTTCCTTTGTGGTTACCCCACCTAAACTATAGCCTGACCCTCGGTCTGTACTTTCCCACAGATCACAGCCACTTTTTAAGACCCAATTAAAGACTAATTCTTTTTATACTTGGTATTTAATACTTAGAACACACTGATTTATGTTCAGGATTTTTTTTTCAATGTTTTTATCTTGCTGTGACGCACTTTGGTCTTCCTGGTGTTGTTGTAAAGTGCTATATAAATAAACTTTGATTGATGTTTAACTCTGAGCAGACCTAATGAAAATTGATTGAACTAATTAATAGCAGAAACTGGAAACACTGGAAACTGGAAAAACTGGAAACTCAAAGTTCCCAAACTTAGGCAAGGTTAATTTTGAGTGCCTGATTTCAATCTGAGTTTGTTAAACCTGCTTATTTAAATGGCCCCCAGATGTTTACATTAATTGGAAAGGCCACGTTCATCAATACTGTTGGCCCCAACCATTTTATCTGTTTGACAGCTCTGTCATTAAGGTTGGGGCTGATCTGCTTTAGTATTAGTATCGGGCTCCAATACCAAAGTATTTTTTCTGAGCAGAAAACCAACACTCTGGTATTTTGCAACATTTTCTGCTAGAATAAAATTACAATACAATTTAACTTTATTTTCTTCCCATTTGTCACAAGTACAAAGCAACAAAATGAACTTTCTGCATTTAACCCATCTCTTTGGGGAGGAGTGGGCTGCCATTATGCAGTACCCAGGGAGCAGTGTGGGGTGTAAGAGTCTGGTTAGGGACCCAGAGTGGCAGTCCGTAGGAGTGGGGCTTGAAATCAGAACGTCTGGGATCAAAGAGCAATGCCCAAACCACTAGGCCCCCACTCCCTGAATGGTGGCCTAGTAGCCACCACAGAGTCTCAAGTCTCTGTTGGCTGCTCCACTAGCTGGCTGAATGGAGAATGGAGAGTTCGCTCCAACTTGATTGGTGTAATTTGGATTGTTTTATCCCTATACAGTATGTCATTCTCCAACACTTTGGGAGGTAGCTCCCATTTTGACCTGTTAGTCCTCAGTTTGTATACTGCACAGATGTTCCTTTAAACTGCAGGAACATTTTACAGGAGCCTAACAAGCTATTTGTTACTGTACTTTAAACAGATTCGTTAATCATTTGTTAATGTGTATAAATAAGGACAACAGATTCCTGGTGTAAGGGCACATGGCGAACACAGAGGAGTAATGATGGTGCAGAGCCACGGATTCCATAACATTCCATGTCTCTCGTCTGTGTCATGAATATATATATGTGTGTGTTTATGTGTGTGTGTATTAGCACATTCACCAAAAAGACGACTTGTCAACTAGTCAACTTAATAAGGCTGATTCGACTCACATCTGCATAACTAAAAATTTGCCTGCTCCACCTAAGCAGGTCTGGGCTTGCGTGGGGTGTGCGTTAAAAAACGGGTCTTTTATTAGTTTTTTTTATGGCCTTAGTAGAGCACACACAACAGTTACCAATAAAAGCTTGATTAGACCTACCTGGTATGACCAAGGCCGCCGCTGCAGCAATATGGTAAGTAATAGTTTTGGCCGCACCACACCCCAAACTCCTCATAATCCATAACTTATGCATACAAGACCATATGTGGCACTTAGTGATTTTAAAATACTAATTTCTTAGTGAGCTTGCTATTATAACATTTAGGGTCTATTCACAAACTCCACATTTGTTCCACTTTAAATTGACAAGAGTTTGTTTCTGACTTTGGTCCTTGTAGAAGTGAGAATAAAGATAAAAACAATGGACCAAGACCCACTGATATTGAACATACTGTATATGGTTCTCTGGACTTCACAAGCCATTGTAATAGTTAATATATTATCAAAATTATTCCTGTTTTGCTGTCTGTTGCTTAGCAACCCTCCCAGGAGCATGCATTAGATCTCCATCAGCTTAAAGAATGCATTCTTTAACACAGTCTCGAGATAAGAAGTCTCAAAATCTACTGTACATTGATTGAGCTGCTCCTTACAATCACCACTATTTTACAGCTGTGATAGCTGTATAAATATGCAAAACGGAGTTCTTGCTTGCAGGACTCTAATGGTAATCTGCGCTCTATCCTGCTATCGTCATTTCCAAATAATGCGAGCAACTACCATGTTTGGCTTTGCAGTGAGTTATAGTCCATTAGCAAATGGTACAATCTGAACTCAAACAAGCTCTCAATCTCTCTTTTTCCCTATATATACCGTATATATATATATATATATATATATATATATATATATATATAAAACATTTATATATACCATAGAATTATCCATAGTTTGGTATAGTGTTTGACACTCGTACAGCCAAGTTTTATTCTACATGCAAGACAAAAACCTTGTAAGTCTTTTCTCTTCCTCCTCTGCTGTACTGCCTTTCAGATGAATTGTATGCACACAAGATAGAAATGCGATACAGACTTCTAGATGTAGCAGTGAGTGACAACTCAGCTGCATAGAGACTGCTTTTGGTTATTTTCAATAAATCACAGTAGACACCAACTGTATTTTAGGTTTTGAGAAAGCAAGTGAGTCTAATATTCTGTTTCTCTACAGACTGTATGTACTCTTTGTACCGCTGTGCTGAGAATCATCTTCAGATTTATTTTCAATCTTACAAGGATCTTAGTTTCATGGTGCTGTACCTTCTTACATTGAAGATATAAACAGTAGGACTTCCTATTTCTTTTTTAGTTAGAATTGAGAATTAAGAGCATGTAAGAATATCTCCTCTGCATCTATATCATCATCTAATTACAAATGATAATAAATTAACGTTATTCTTCACTTTAGTATTTTTCTATAATCATTCTATCATTTTTATTATTAATTTTTATTGTATTGAATATCCATTTTTTTTATTTTATCTCCCACTATAACAATTAACTGTACTTTTCTTAGCCCTTTTCAAAGCATCCAATGCAGGTCTAGCAGATTCCAAAACAGCTTCTTACCCACCGCCATCAGACAGCTGAACTGTTAAAAAAAACGCTAAATCATGTCACAGTCGCTGCATCAAACTCACAACACCAAACTAAAACACTGCATACAGTAATTACACCAAATATATTTAATGCTCTGAACTTCAATGCGTTTTCTTTTGCACCATGTCTTTTCTCCCACACTGTTTACACATCACTGCTGCACTTTATGAAATGGAAATGTCATCAGAGCTGTTCAAAACGAAATTTTGTTTTGTATAAACTCTATGAATACAAAATGACAATAAAAGTTGTCTAAGTGTAACTCTTGTTAATTATTCTGTATGCGTAGTTATAAATGTTCCTGGATGAGCGGTGTGGAAATTCTGTCCGCTCAGATATTGCGCTGAGGGATGTGGAAGCTAAAATTACATAAATTGGCTGAGTGGACTTTGGGATGCGTCAACCCCATAGCTCTAACCTCCTTAGCAAAGGCTTTTCTCAGGGTCCTGGGGATGAGAGTCTTTTTGACTGAGGACATCAGACTCAGTAGGAACTGTGTATTTTTCATGTGTGGATAAACATTGGTCATGCTTAAAACCCTCTGCTGGGTGCTTGAAGGTCCATGGGAGTTTGACCTACCGTTCCACATGTGTGAGACCTGGAGAAGGTATTTTACCATGTCCCGGGTGGTGCCTACCAAGGGCACCACATGGGACATGAAGGATCCCTAAAATTGGTAGTCCAAATTTCTTTACCTGCCTCTATCGTGCCACTACAGTATACATCTATCAACGTTTTATTCATGTTCTGTTTATGCATTGTATTATGAAATATATTGTAACTGACATATTGTAATGATTCATTGACATCTTTATTAACTAAAAGCCTACAGAGTGTTTTTGGAGGACTGGATTCCATAACAGAGTAGTAATACAGTAGTTAAATCCTAAGCTTTAACATGCTTTTTGTCTGTTGTAATTCATGTACACATTTGAATTGTATATTGGAAAGCAATGACTTACTTTATAATATACATTAGTTGGGGTGTAACCTTTGCAAGAGATTACAGGAGTAAAATATGTTTTTTTGACCAAAATCTGCAAGATGTAAATCTTCACAGACTGGCTCCCATGCACGGTATAAATCTCAGCCAGAGGACCAATGAACTGGACTAAACACCACTTAATATTCACAATCTTTGTCAGTCCAATTAAAGGGTTTAAATGTTTTTGTCAGTGGCTCTGTATAGAAAACCCAAAATATCTCCTGATTTAAATTGTCATGACATGAGGGGCTGGCATTAGAGTTTAAGTGAATGGATTAAAAGAGAAAATGGTTTAGCACTGAAATTCAAACTATTTGAGACAGAAATAACAGCTGCTGCATCTAATTACAAATGTGTTTTGGTGAAACAAACAGCCATCTTTGGGGTAATCAAAAACTCCAATTTGTGTGTAAGTGTTAGGGTTTAGCGTGTTTAGAAAATTAAAGAATCTTGGGAACACATAGAGCGTACAGATCCATTATTCACATTCAGCTTCCTTTAAAAATGCAAGTGTGATTTTCTTCAAGGGATAAGCAATTATTCATTCTCTGTAGATTCATTCAAAATTTAACAAAGCTGCTGACCCGTGGTGCACAGCTGTGTCTTCTTAAGGTTTCCTTGAAAATATTCACATATTTTATCATTTTTCCACTTGTAGTTCCTTGCTCAATAGGAGAACTTTGTTCCATAAAATGGATTTCTTTTGGCCCAAGTTTTCATCAGTTTTATATCAGGGTTGGTAGTGTCATGATTTTGCACATGATCACCTTTGTCAGTTTGCAAGAGAGCCCAGAAGGGGAGTGTGGCCTATCACAGCAGATCAAGAAGAAGAAGCAGTAAGGGGTGGTCTTTACTGATGCTTGACTGTTGGTAGCTGATAAGGTGACATGTTGTTGTGCCTGCGGGGGCTTTGACTCTGCACCTTCCTTTCCTTGTACACAGTCTCACACAAAATACAAACACACCCTGGTTCTCAATGTTCTTGCTTATCTCGGAGGAACAAGAGCCCTCTTCCCACTCACACAATCATTTTGCCTATCTCCTCAGTAGTCATTTGTTTTCGTGAAGGAATCAGAGAATCTCCCATTGTGAATATTCTATATCATGAGGACCACCAAAAGGGGAAAGTGAGAACAGAACAGAAGGAATCCACTGACACCTTTGTGATAGAGGAGGTCAAAACTAGAAAGGTTCAAAGTAAAAGGTGGGAAGAGAATAAGAGAATATGAAGTGGAAAAAGAGATACGATAAGCTTTACACTTTTTTGTCTTAGCTGTAATCCACATTGTTTGTACAAGAAATGTGTGTGGCAATAGGATAAACCCAAGATAAGATAGCAGAAAAACTCCTTTGTGAAAACACAGTTGCATCAGAGAAGATACCATGCAGTCTCGATCTGGGTTTTACCATAGACCAAGGATGTGAAGCTGCTCAGGCTAAAATTAAATATGTCAGAAAGGAAATCTGAAGAGGATTTGGCTTTGTCCTGAAAATATAATGCTGATTGAAATCAGAATTTTCTGTAATTTCTAATGATGGGCAGAGCAACTTCCCACTGGCAGCTTTGAAGGACAGATGAAATCTCACTCCACTTTCAAAAGAGAAAAAGGTAACCAGATAAGGGGCTAAGGAAAACCATGCAACTAAAATAAGCTGCAGAGGCCAACCACCATTAACCATAACCTGCATTAGGAAGCTGACTCTTGGATGGCAGTTTATCCACATCAAAAGTGTATGATTTACATTGTAGCCACAGCTTTCTTGGGGTTCTTTGAAAGAAGTGAGGCTGCCATTCATAGGAGATACCAGGACTTCTTACAAACATCAGTAGGCAATGTGGTTGAAGTGCCTTTGCCAACCATGTCATACTGCATTCAGATACAGCCCTTACATCATTCTCAGGGTCCATTTATTCAACCTAATATCTGTATGGTACCAACTTAAGAGTTGATCAAGCAGGTAGATGCCACCCAGATGCCAAATAAAGAACACAAAGCATTTAGTAACATGAAACAACATTGGAGTCAGCCTTCAGCATGCATAAATGATGCCCCCTGCAGGCAGTTGCTCAATCTCGACAATTCCACAAATATGCCACCTAAAATGCTACAAACTAGGCAACAATCCTGCATCTACGATGACCAGCACCTGCCGGAGCTACAGTATGGTCATAAAGTGTTTTCTCTGGACTTGTAAATTCAGCCCCTCTTGACTGTTTAAAAAGCTATGGAGTGCTTTGGATGGATGCGCTCAGAGCTGCAGACTCATGGAGGAAATCACACCACAGTGGGGGCAGGAAGAAGCGGTGTGCAAGGTGATGAAAAAGGGGCTGCAGTGACAGGCTAACGGCAAAGCGAAGAAAGAATCCCCACAGACCACCAATCCCATCAATCTTGCTCTCCAACATCCGCTCACTGGACAACAAAATGGAACATCTCGAACTTGAAGTCTCGTCAAAAAAGGAGATTAGCAACTGCTGCACCATCATCCTGACTGAGTAAGGGCTGACAATCCATACCGGACAATGTCGTTAGCCTGGAGGGGCTCACGTTATACCTCGCTGACAGAAACAGCGAAGGGGGGTTGTGAGTTTACATTAACAACAGCTGGTGTAAAAATACTACATTGGTCACCAGCTTCTACTCTCCAAACATCAATTTCATACTGTTAACTGCAGACCCTTTTATCTGCTTAGAGAGTTCCCTGTTGTTAGCATTACTGCTGTATTTGTCCACTCAGCACTAATAAAAAAGAGGCCATGATGATTCTATACCAGGCTATTTCTGAGCTTCAACAGGCACATACAGAGAGTGTTTTTCATCATTGCTGGGGATTTTCACCAGGCTAATTTGAAGACTGTGCTCCCTTATTTTTATCAACATGTGGACTTTGCAACTCAGGGACAGATCACTCTAGACCTGGTTTATTCAAACTGATGAGATGCTGTAAGAGCAGGCCCCCACCCCCACCTGAGGTCGTCAGATATCTGTGATGCTAATTCCTGCATATATGCCACATCTCATCAGAGCTAAACCAAGTATACATAGCCAAAATTAATATGTTATATTAACCTAAAGCAATATGTATATTATGGTTGTTACATATCAGGTACACCTATCATTGACCTTGATCAAGGCACCTTTCAGTAGAACTGCAGTCAGTCCCTGGACTGGCATG
>NW_015150672.1:451984-454119 GCF_000732505.1 Cyprinodon variegatus | reverse complement strand
TATATAAAATCTAATAATTTTACTCACCTTTCAAATATTCATTTAGAGTATTTATTTTATAAAATAGACTTTTTATCAGAAAATCAGTATTGTTTCTATTGGCTAATTTAAAGTAAGCTAGGCTATATGCTGGCAATGAATGAGTCAAAACTATTTAACAGGTCCGTCAAGCTAATCTATTTACCATTGATTGGACTACAGGCATTCTGTGAGTCACATGAGGGACCTTGCAATCAGATGTCAACATGCAATTCATTTATGACCATTGGCCAGATATTAACATCACATTTGGCAGTTTTTTCAAGAAAATAATCTTAACATGTGTCATAAATTGCTTAATTAAAAATGCATTTTTCAAACCTTCGATTCTCTCCTCTGGGATTCCTCTTTTGTGCCAAGAATGACCTCCCCTGTTGCGGGAGCGCACACAGCCCAAAAACTCATGCCCATTGTTGAGAAAACAGATTGAAATATGAACAAAAAGGGAAATTTTAAGCATATTCTTAATGTTTTTATATTTCTTATACATGGATGCCTTAAAATTGGTAGTTTTGTGGACAGATAAATTCGAATTAATAGGATTTTACTTGTATGGAGACACGTTTCAGTCGATTTGCTACAGTCAGTGTGCGATGAATAAATTCTCTGCCGAGTGGATGCCAATTCCCAATTTTGCTATCAAAACCAACTCAAGTACTGAGTACAGCCCTTTGCAATTGGCTGTTAGACTTCCTCACAAACAGATCTCAGTCAGTCTGGGTTGGACAGAACATTTCTGTTGTCATCACCTTAAGCACAGGCTCCATTCAGGGCTGCGTCAACACCAGGGTGGTTGGCCTCATCAGAGACGACAACAACCAGGAGCAGGTGGAGCAGCTGTTGGGCTGTTGCAGAGAAAATAGCCTGATCCAGAACGTGGAGAAGACGAAGGAGATCATCGTCGACTTCAGGAAGAACCGGCCTAACCACACTCCACTGCGCATCAACAGCTTACCTGTAGAGGTGGTCAGCAGCACCAAATTCTTGGGGGTACTCATCACAGACAACCTCACATGGACTATGAACACCACCTCACTAGTCAAAAGGGCTACAGAAATGCTTTTACTTCCTGCGGAGGATGAGGAGAGCCCACCTGCCCCCACCCATCCTCACTTTATACAGAAGCAGCATGGTGAGAACGGCACAGAGCATCATAGGGGCTCCTCTCCCATCCATAAAAGACATTCCATCCCAGCGCAGCGTGTCTCGAGACTGTAACATGATCAGTGACCCCTCAAACCCCACCATGGACTGTTCTCCCTGCTAACCAGCAGGTTCTGTAACAGCTTTATCCCTACTAACATCCGAACTGTTGAAAAAAACTCTAAATCAAGTCACAAATTGAAACTCTGCATCACACTACATCACATCCTACTGGCACTATATGGTGAATCTTCAAAATAGAACTCAACTCATACGTATGTTTTTTAATTACATTTTGCAACATATCTTATTAAGTGGTCCTCCTAATTTTCAATCATTCTGGTGATATGTTTAGTTAAGGCCATCCCACATGCTCGTCCCGTTAGCCAACTTTTTCAGTGCATGTGCACTTTCAGCCGGATGTTAGTGGTGCGCTATGATTTCAGACAGTCATTGAAGCTCACCTTTCTCATCAAAGAGAAAAAGGGTCTACGAAGTGTATGAGAGGAAAAGAAAGGCCTCAGGAGAGGCAGATATATCCCAGAATGCTTTGTGGGGAGAGCTCTCCTCGCAAAGCATTATGGGATTTGCTATCACAGCGGCCCGCTATCGTCATAGGCTGTCACTACCTGACAACGGCAACTAATAACAAAGATGCAGCAGAGGTGGAGTTACGTGACCAAAGGGGGGTGAAAAGAAGTGATAATTTGTCTGAACGGTCAGTTCACGGAGTTCACTTTATAGTCCACTATATAGTCCCCACCATAGGCGTAACTTCCTTAAGGACTGGTGTGGACATGTCCCCACCAATCTTGACTGGTAGGGGGACAGTCCCCACCAATATTTTGTATGCTTTCGGTGCTGTGTATATCTGATTAAAACCCCATTCATGCCGCTCCTCAGAAAGAAAATTAAAAAAAGTTCTCCCCCGCTGCTCACCGTCCACAAACCCC
>NW_015150672.1:431027-451509 GCF_000732505.1 Cyprinodon variegatus | reverse complement strand
ACATTTTCAATAACTAAACAGAATGTTCGGTTTGCTGGGAAAAGTATTTGTCCCAAAACCAGATTTCCTCTGTTTTTTCTGTTTATTTATCACAGTTAAATATTTACATTATTCAATTTACTTTTGATCTTATCAAAAGGAAACCTATTCAAACAAACGTAGCCTTCCGTAAAAATCTAAAGGTTTCCCTTTTTTTTATTCACTTGCAACATCCAGGACTGTTTACCTCCTGATCTGCAGAATCAACACAGATTATAAATGACAAATGTCTAATAAAAGAAATATATCAACAGAAGCTTAATATTATGACTCATTTGAAATGTTTAAGAACACCTGAGAAACAAACTCAATGACATTTGTCAATATCAAAGAGGTAACAAAATAATTGGTGCTCCAGCATATCTAAGCTAAAATAACCTCCAGAATGGTAGAAAACGCCTTTTTATGAGTGACCAGTCATTTAAGATTCTTATATCAGTAATTCACCCAAGATGCCACAAAAGAAACTTACTTACCTTTGTTGAGGACAGTGTTTATCATTCAAAAAGCAAGATAATCAGTGACAAAAAGGCATTAGTGATAGGGTTTGAAAACACAAACATTGTGATGAGCCATAAAATGTCAAACATTACAGTACACTTCTGGGAGGGAATGTCTGCTGTTTTACTACATAGAATATTTCAGTGTTTTTCAAACCTGGTCCTCAATGCACACTGGCTTGCATACATTGCATGTTTCCTAGCTTTTACAGCCCTAATAACAATTATGGCAGATTAACATGGCTTGCTAAACTACAGTTAACTAAATCAGGTGTGTTGAAGCTGAGGAACATCTAAAGCACGCAGGGCAGTGTGCCTTGAGTACCAGAGTTGAAAACACTGCAGTAGTTGATGGAACAATGCTTTCTGCTCAAGGTCAGGTGAATGGCCTAATTAAAACTTTGACTTGCTGGAACAAGACACTTTTGCTTGAAAACACTGTGTGATTGATTGAAATTAACTGACATGAGGGATCAAGGGTTTCAATCTGATAGTGCTTTACAATTTTTTGATGATATTTTATGTATAATCTTTGACCTCAAAATGTAGATAGTTGAAAATCTTGGCAAATTGTTAGAGGAAAATTGGGTGCTGTTGTTGCACCAAAGGGGCATGTGACTATGGAGGAAATTGGGGTTGGCTGAATGGTCAATAGCTAACATCCTTACTAGATTGACTGACAGGCTGCTGTACTTGTATTTTACAAAGAAATAATGGCCAACATGCTTAATATGGTTTTGAGAAAGACTCATTACAGTATTTTAACATCAGCTGTGAAGTTATGTCAGTAGATAGGCTTAGGGGGTAATTACAGGTTATTACCGAAAGCTTTTTTTGCTTTGCTTTTCTTACATAGAAGGCAAAAGCAGAAAAATTATGACAATTTACAAATACTTTTTCAAGCACTTTAATTTTTAAAAATAAAAACACACCTTCAAATGCAATTTTAAAATGATGCATTGATTAAGTTAATGCACTATATATATCTGTAGGTTTGTAAAATTAAACAAATTTTTTTTTTTTTAGGAAAAGCTCTTCTTGGACAGAGAGAAGAAAAGCCACAGGATACAAATACACTCAACTACAAACACCATGACCAAAAGTTCTGACTGACAGCAGCTAAGTTATGAATCAAAAGAGTAGAGGGAGTTTGGCCACCTTTTTTTTTTTTTACTTCTGCAGGACTGAAAAGGGGTATAATGAAAGGAATGTCATGTACCTGTGGGAGGTCAATATCGACATAGCTCTAGCTTAGAAAATGACTGGCCTGAGGAGCAGAGGAGTTGTTCCAGGAGGAGCCAGATTGAGTACATGGCAGCTCAGTAGCAGTATTACTGTTCTAAGCCTGAAGGCTCTTGGTCACCGCCATCACTCCTCCAAGGAACCCTGCTGAAGGTGCTTTGGTTTTTTATGGGGCAGCAGAAATGTGCCTGTGATTGTTGAGGCTAACACAAATGGCTACTCAAAAGTTTCAAAGCAAGATATTTCACAATAAATAGCACCTATAATAACAGCAACAGCATTTAAAAAAATAATTTGCATTTGCTCTAATAGAAATTATGGCCTAGTCCCAAAAAAGGACTAAAGAATACAGGATCCACGAGAGTCGCACACTGACCATTTCTATTTACTGTGACTAATTTTAACGATTTTCTACACTAAACACAGTGTAATAGTCTTCTAATATTGTGTTTGAAAAAAACAAACAAACAGTTAATCAAGAAGACTTTGTTGTTTTTAATTGAGAAAACTTTAATATTGTTAACTGAATTACAATCGATTTTCATGACTTACAATTTTCATCACTTTTGGCAACATTCGCTTTGATCAAGCTGTCTCTGTACTTCACAATGAAAAGGATGCGTTCAAAAAACAAAGTTTTGCCTGTTCTGAGGAAAATGCTCAAACTAATGTTACAAAGGTGGCTTTTCCATGAAGTCATTTTTAGATCCTTAAACTCTGGTACCTTTAGAGATCTGCAATTTTTTTCCTAACCAGACCTCAGTATCAGATATCTTAGCTGATACCTATTTATTCTCAAAAGCATAATACAGTTTTGGTAATTGAAACTTAGGTAAAAAAAAAAACAAACCAACAAAAAAAAAAACATTCACAATTAAAGTCAGATTTAGACAGTTATTGTATCTTTTATATAAGGAGTGACGCCATCTGTTATAAACTGTAAGCATACAGTCATGTGTTGAACTAATGCATTTGAAAAATCTTTTAATATTCTGCTCACTCTCCCTCGCAGTAAACATGCCCTACCCAGAGAAGCTTTCTTATCTTTTTTCTGCAGGGCAAAAGTTCACAAGAACAGTTTACAGAAAGTTCTGACAATAATTTGTGGGTTGACCCATACCTCACTGCAGTCAAAAGATGTATTGCATGGACAAGACATATTAGATCCTGTTTGCATGTTTCATTTTTATTCTTCCGCACTCTATTGTTGCAGCTAGTGAACTCAGTAATGCATTGTTTTAGATAAACCTTTCTCAGCCTCTCAACCCTCATCTTATTTTTTAACTCAGCTACCTAGAGTGGTAATGTAAGATGGAATTATTTGTCAAAGTGAAATATCACTTTCATCCACTCTGGTAGGAAGGAAGTTGCAATACAAAGTGAGTCTGTAAAAGCGTAAAATGAATGCCCCATTTATTGTTTTCAACCCCTTAGAAAAAAAACCACGGCAGACAACTCTTTTTATTTCATGCTCCCAGTAGGGTTCTTTTTTGATCTTGTCTATCCATTAAAAAGCACTGCATGTTTTCTACTCTGCACATCCACACTAACAGGCACATGTTGATGCACAGAGATGATGCATGGGTACCAGGTCAGCCTCAAAGTGGATGCTGCTGGTTTTTCCACTTCCTCTTTTCAGTATGCACTGTGTCCACATAGGGAGAGCAATGAGATCAGGATGTAGCACCTGCTGTGGCTGTGCCAGCTATCAAGCTAGCACAATGTCAACACAATAAATTAAAAAGGGATACAAACTCACTGCAGTGTCTTAAAAACATATCTGAGTGGCAGCATGAATGGAAAAGAAGCAAAGAGATGGATACTACAATGTAACTGAAACATCTCTGAGACTGTACTATGTATTGTTGCAGCCCTTAACGACCATGAAGTAATGTTGTGGCCTGAATTAATTTATCCACCTCTATGTCCTTAATACTTTTTTATGGCTTTAATGGCATCTTGTCCATTTGTGTTATTGATTAAGGTTGGAGATGGAGAAAGACAACAAAAGTGTATTATGGGTCAAGGTATTGATCCATAACTGCTCAATTAAAAAAGAAAATGCTAACAATTAATCATTTGAAAGTTAAGAATAGTGTCCTACTTGTTACAGCTCATTTGAGTCCTGGAGGCTGCAAGATATCTGGTTCAAACCTGAGACTGTCACTGTTGGCCCCTGAGCAAGTCTCTTTACACCCCAATGTTTCCCAGGCATCGCAAGCTGCTTAGCACTCTGTAAGGGGCTAGATGAAGAGGACAAAAATTGTTTCAATGTATAATTATAATGACGAATTATGGTGATTGTTATTCATTATTTGTGTGGTTAATATGAGATTCGAGATCCTTTGGATTCAGCTGGAGTCAGGGTTCAGGATAATGCCAAGCAAAAATGCGCTATAAGATGGAGAATGGCATATAATGGAATACTGGGAATATCTACTAGAGTATTTCTCTGTCAATTGGGCTCTAGAAAAATATTTTCTCTGGATTGTCTTTATAGAATGTAGTTTTTTTTTTACATAATGCCTCCTAGAATTTGTGTTATCTTCTTTTTATATATATGTTATAACTGCATTCTTTTGAATTTTCATTTCAGCTTGATACAAACTATTTAATGATTATTGTAATACTATTCTATCTGCATGCAAAACACTGGAAATATGACAGGAAATTATGCTTTACACAAACACATGAATTTTTTTTACAATTGCATAAACATTAAAACATTTTTTAGGTATGTCAAAAACCTTGTGTCATAATAAACAGTGTGTCACCAATTGTACTAGAAAAACTTGATAACCTAGATTCTTCCCAAGAATCTCTTAGAAACAAGTTGTATGTGTCAAGTCATGAGTACTGTATGTGTTTATGTATAAGTCATGTGTCTGTGTCAATATTTTATAAATTCACTGGAAGCTATCCACTTAATATTTTCATGTTAATTTGCATTTTCATTATCTTTTAAATATTAAAAAAAAATCATACAGCTATTTCAGCTTACATATGTAAAAAGACATATCTAAGAGAAGCACAATGTAATAAAGTCAATGCAGTCAACAGATGTTGCAGCATTCTTTTATGATTAAAAAGATGACCACTTTTTAGAAAGATACGTATTTCCTAATAACGAGAGCAACAAACCCTTATGTCGTGTTGGTTTGCCTTATCTATGAATATTATTCCCTGTTACAATATTAATGAAGTTGCGAGGGAAAGAGGCCAGAGGACATGTCAGTACACACACTGTTGCCATACTGAATATTAATTCATGAAGCGCTTTATTTTGGGATATTATGGCAGAAGTTGGAGGACCTGGACATAATGTCCAAAAAATGTATGTATGATCCCAGATGTCATTGTGTGAGTATGATGTGTCTACCTTTACTAAAGGGCAACATTTTTAGTAGTCTTTAGCATATGTGTCTATGTGTTGGGTTTCCTCCTCATAAAAAAAAGAAAAGAAAAAAAAAGAAAATCTGTTTTGCTTTACAGGATCATGGGATGAAGTATTTACGGTTGAGTTGATTTAAGTAAAGGCTAAGGTCTTCTGAAAAGAGATTAAAAAATAAATTTATTAATATTGCTGTTTTTTTAATCTCCTGTGTTCTAATATATGGAAAGGCCCTCCCTTTATATTTTAACATTTAAAAAGCAAAAATCCAACCTGACACAAAGTAAATTAAAATTATGGTGGAGGATTGTTATTTTTCCAGGTGGATCATCAAAATAGGTGGTCGTCCTAACTGTCAATCATTCTGGTGATATGTTTACGTAAGGCCGTCCTAGATGCTCGTTCCCATTCTATCTTTACGGTGGTGAGTCTGACATAGTGGACAAATTGCAAATCTTCCTGTATGAGCGATGCAAACAGCAATTTTTAAACAGAGCGTGCACAAGAAGAAATGGGCCCGTGCATGCCCTCATGCGTGTTTAATAGGCGTCCCCTCACTGGAAGGGGTACCGAGTTGTGCATATGCATTTTTCTTAAAAGTGGAAAGGGAGGGTCTTTTCAAAAATTCGTAAAAATCTTCTACTACAGCTTTAAGTGGATCATCTTTTCAGTTTTTCGTTTGGGTTTTAATTCAACTGCATGGCGATTATACATTGCCAACTGTGTGGGGGTTAATTCCAGCCTTCTTATTTAACTTGCCAATGATATTACGTATGTATTATACTCAAATTGAAAATGTAATTTTTGCTTAATTTTTTTCCCACATTTAAACCGCTGAAGTTTTAAAATACCTTGCTGAAAATATTTTATATTATGTAAAATACATTACCTTTAATAGTTGCCCATGCAAATACACTAAAATGTAAGTAATTGAGGATGTAGCTAAGTATAATTTATTTGAATAGCCCTTTTTAGAATCACAGTGCTTTACAAAAGTAAAACAGAAACACAAGCACTGTAGAAATACATTTACGGACTTGTTTATAGTCTATTCATAAGTTTGTTTTGTCATAGTATCTAAAAAAGTCCTACAATCCTTATTATTAGTATATTAAAAAAATAATAATTTCAGGAAAGAAAAAAATATGGCAAATTATATAGTATACAAAACATGTTCAAAAAATAAAAAAGATATTTTTCTAGTCCTCAATTTGTGCCTTGACATGATTGCCTTAAAATGTACGTATATTTAATTTTTAGATACACTCATTAAACTCAAAGACTAAGTTTAAAGAAACTTTTTATTCATATTGCATGGTTATTTGAGTCACCAGAATGGAAAGCACTTTCATTTTTGCCTGTCATTATCTATAATTGAAAAACAAACAAAAGCAATATTACTCCTTCATGGACAACAGCAAACCATAAATTTTCAGGGCTGCATGTGCAGCAAGCTTCAAACACACTATCCATCTATTTGGACTGCCTGAGGAGCTCGGACACACACAACATTAACAAGCAATCACTAGCACAGTGTTCTCAGGTAATTTGTAAAATGTATTTGTCTCGGTGCAAAGGCTATGGAGAGTTTGAGTGTGGGAATTGCAATGCATCAGGAAAGGCTGCTTCCTATCTAAAAGTAGGAGACTAAAATTGCTCAAAATAGTACAGCAGGGATAAAATTATTCCCTCTATTTTCTGATGTGGATGCCATTTGCCTACTGCTTAGTGTAGAGAGCATTCAAGAACCTCGCTGCAGGCGTACAGTGCTAAATTTACCAAGGTCAACATGCCTGCAGTTTCTCCTGTGAAACAGCTGTTTTTCTATTTTGGATGAAGGCTAATGTAAAACAACTTTTGATCGAAATTTAGCTCACAGTCTAGTCCTAAAAACCTTTACTCAAACTATCAAAATGAACTGATGGGTGAGTATTAATTGAAAACCTATATAATAATAAAAACAATCATTCATTTTATTTAAAAGTATAACACTCAATGGCACTGTACAAGAAACAGCAATTAAAAAAAGCAAAAAAACAAATTAACTCGAACATTTGAACGTTAAAGGGAATAAGAAGTTTGAAAGAAAGGTTTTGAGGTGGCATTTAAACTGAGGGAGGGAGGAAGAATTGAGAATATTCATAAAGACTCAATTTTTTCTTATTTAAGACTTATACAGTTTAAAGCACTTATTAGACTAAATTTTTCTAAAACATGGCTGTCACAAATTTATCCCAATATTGCAGAAAAATGCAACAACTGTTATGCCTCATCCTGCAATTTATCCAATATGTTCTATTCTTGTCGACTACTCTCTTGCTTCCGGCTGAATTACTTTAATACCAAGTCAAAAATACTTTCTGGGTTCATAAAAGTCTCTTCACACATTACCCATTTGATATCTTAGCATTTTTCCTTACTGGCAAGATGCCGTCTTCTTTTGCAGCACCCAGTGGCTCAATCATACCATGTCTTTTCTGAAGCTGGAAAAGATCAGATAGTCAGTCAAGGCTGGCTAGTGTAAAGTCACCCAACTTGCACACAGCAGGCCCTGGGGTTGAAACCCCACTGTATCATATGAGACCCTTCATGTTTATGCCAACTTTGTAAGTTGCTTTGGAGAAAAGCACCTGCTAAATGCATAAATGTAATTGTGATAAATATTATGACAGATGACTTCCAATTCTTCCATTCTCTTTAGTCCCTTCCTTTCGATTGGCCCCCCTCCCTTATTCTAATACTCTTTTTCATTGTGGGATTTATTTATACCTATTTATTGTTGTCATCTATATAGTTGTTACTATTATGATATCAATTATTTTGATTTATTACTTTCTTTGAGATGCGTGGTATACTGGTTTTGCCAAATTAATAAAAACACCCTGGGAGGTTGGTTGTAAAAAAAAAAAAATATTAATAAATATAATACTGGGGGAGCTTAGAGCTAAGAGGCAGAGTAAGAAAAAAACTCTGCCTCTCATGGTTCTGAATTCAAAGGGAGAGAAGAGGCGAATGGAAGAGGAAGATTGAGGGAGCGAGAATCTGGGGAATTTTTGTGGATGTTAGGGTGATGATCCGAGCAGCAGTTTTAAACTGTTTGAAGCTTTTGCAGGAATTTTTGTGGGAGACGTAGAGAAGAGAATTACAGTAGTGAGGATGGGAAGAGACCAAACAAAGGATGGGCACTGAAGCGAAATGGGGACTGAGTGAAGGATGTAAGCAGTTTATGGAATGAAGGTGGAAACAAGCAGACCTAATGACACTGTTATGATGGGGTTTAAAGCAGATTTGGCAGCTCAAAAAATAATAGTAGGTTTTAATCATCTGTGAAACACATAATTATGTTTGCAGTCATTCAGTGTGGGAGATAACTCTATGCAAACATACCTCTTAATATGCCAAATGGAACAAGACTACTACTTAATGTCACTGACTAATACTTGAAGTAGCCCTTTTATTAGACATCTGGATCAGTAAATAACTCACAGAAGCACAGTGGCTCAAAAGGAAAGAAATTACATAATCACTCAGCTTCTCTGCAGCATGATTTAAGTTTGATATGAGCTGAAGCAGTCAAGCTAAGGCAGCTTCATTTCTAAAGCGCTTAAAAAAAACAGGAACTGACCAAAATGCTGAACAAAAAGGTTGAGTCTAAACCTGAGAGCCATCTGTACATGCTAACAAGCCCAGACTCCATATTTAATCTGCACATGTGGTGTGGGGGGTGTGTGTTCTGTTTTGTCCACCATGCAAGGCCTGTTAGCCAACACCCTAAAACAGAAAAAGACATCATAAGACAAATGCACACAAAGAGGAAGTGAGGTAAAACCCTCCTTGGGCACAGCTACCTAAAGGAGGGAAGCTTTCTGCAGGCGCTGAGAGAAAACAAAACAAACACATCTCAAAACAGGCCCTCATATGAAGCAAATCTTTAGGAGAGACCTGACTGTCCTCACACAAAGACCGCAAATGCATTATGATAGACATTTTAATGGAGAATAACCTGATGTACCACAAACAAACCAAAATATGTGATAGCCAGAGGTTAGAGTTTGCTTTAAGATACTGACCTGAATATCGTTTAGCCAATCTAAATATTAACTAACAGGATAACAAATCTAAAATGTCAACCAACTCAATAACGCTGTAAATTATTTTTAGTCAATCCTATCCTCTGATCCAGATAGTGGATACCAAAGTGAAACTTAACTCCTGAAATGTCATGACTGCTGTGCAAATTTGATCTGTTAGTGAATATTGACTGTCTGACACTAGGGTGAGCTGCATCAGAGGTATAATAGACTCGACTATCCACATTGTTTTAGTAGCATTATGCCTTAGAGAAACATGAAATATACACTGACAAAAAAGAAGGAAAAGTCCAATAACAGCAGTCAGAATGTTGAACATATAACAAACTTTCACATGAAGAATGGGACGTATTATTTGGCCAAACAAAGAAAAAATTGTTTTATATTGAGAAATCAAAGATATCTGTTATTTAATCAAAGTATTAAGTGTTATTTAATAAAAATATTAAGTGCAAACAATGACAAATAGCTATGTTCAATCTGAATATCAGTTTAATCATTTAGTTATATCATTGAATAACTTGTAAAGGGCTAAATGAATGTGATACAGGTCATACAAGTTACATTATTTCTTCCCACAATCATTAAAACTAAAGCTTCGGATTTATCAAACATACAACTATGTGACATTCTTTCAAAACCTCCCTTGGGTTATATAATAACGATATAATAATTAATGTGTTATTGTTCTAAGTACAGTAACTCATTTAAGATCAGTCAGCAAGAGAATGGAAATTAAACATGTCAGATCACTGTGGCTGTGCACAAATCACAGGCGGTACTGTTTTTACAGATTTTGTGCAGACATTTTTTTCTACTGAAGTTCGATTCTATCCATTTTCTGAATCATTGTGCAACTTTCATTGAAGTTTTGTTTTTAATTAGAAAATGTACCTCTTCCAATTTGTACAACTAAACAAATGATAACTAGGATTGTGAAAAGATCGTAAAGCACAAAATTTGATTAACATTTTACAAGAGTATTAAAGAAGCCTCAATTATTTTTGAATCTTTGAACATGAAAAAGGCTTTGGTTTCTCCTGACTTACCTGCATCTGCCATAACTGTTCAAGGCTTAGAGACATTTTCATCTCTTTATTGCATGTTTCTCACAGTTACTCTCTAGTGGTGAGAAACCCTAACTCCATCAGTCTGCTCTAATGGCCAATAAATATGCATTTTAGGTTTTCTATGTGAGTTGTCTGTTTGAACTGAATGGGTGAAAACAGAAAAGGATAATTTGTTTGGAACTGGGTCACCTTAACCAGTTATGGGACAAGCAAACCTGGTCTGAATAATTTTCAGAGGTTATATTTTATTTAGAAGACCTTGGTTACTTTGTTCTTTATATGAATTCATAGTTGAATGCAGTTCTGGGTTGAAGTCTGGGTCAACCTACCTCTTCTACTTTTCACTTTACACCAATGTTAACTTTCCATGCCAGTTTGTTTTTTCTCTTGGTAGCTAAATTTGTTTATATAAATTATGTAGATGAAAACTTAAAATTCAGTCAAGATTGTATCTTAGACTGTCAGTCCAACTTGTGCAATCCTGATACACAAGGCCAGTACATTCTTAGGCAATACCAAAAATATGATCACTGATATATTTAACTTCCTGGTGACAGATGTTGTTAATTGGAGTTCACCATATTTTTTTTACAGTAAGAACAATAAAGGGGATAGAATTACTTTCTTGTCATCCGTTTTTAAAGAAGGGAGTAAATCGCTGAATGTTCAAAACTACTAAAACTCCAACAGTATGGAATAGTATATTAACTGCCAGAAGTCTGCAATGTTGGAAACATTTTATTACCAGATGCTTTCCTTTTTTTTGGATAACAGCATGTTCTGACTGATCTGAGTGAAAGAACCGATCAGAACCACTCTACTGTATGACATTTTTTTTTTTTTTTTATATAAGCTTCTCCTCAAGCATATAGAAAGAGTGGCTTATTGCTGATCTGTACGGTTAGGTAAACAGTAGATATGAATGACAATGTGAAAATTCTCCTCTCACACTGGCTTAATTTATAAAAGGTCCTTTCTGCTTCATTAAACTAAACAATATTGTTGATGGAGCTTAAAAGATTGCTCCTTGATGCAAACAGCGACAAGGATGATGATAAGCTCTGTACAAGCAGGGCTCTGCTCATACAGAGCTTATCATCATCCAAAGAGCTGCTCTGTGTGAGCAGAGGCCTGCATCTTAACTACAAGGGCTTTGTGTTATCAATACAATGACAGGCAGTTCAGATTCAGCAGGCAATGCTAGGGAGTTTCGAAATAATTATGTTGGCTTGAGAATATGTTCTCAGACATCCGTATGCTTGTGCTTTGTAGTAATTATAACTAACTGTCTATGTTTTGTGTTAAAATGATCAAATATGCATTTTTGGTGTGGGGGTGGCAGAGAAATAGCTTTTGTAATACCTATCACAAATATAATTGAGTGTCCTGTTGTTAGCTGAAGGGGTAGACACTTTCTCACTATCTCCAAAACCACATTTTAATTAGTCTGAATTTATGAAATGCTGAAACAAATTACAATGAACTCAGATGATCTAGTCTCCATGAAATCTTCAGGTTGAATTTAGGACAATTATTTTAAAGGAAATTTAATTACATGTTAGCTTTCTTGTTCATTGTTTTTGTTTTTCTTCACAGGAAAAAAAAAAGAAGATGATAAAAGAAAACTAAATGGATCTGCAAAAGTATTAATACTCTTCTTGGCATGTTGCAATTGCAAGCTTTAATTTATTTGATTGTGATGTCGTGGCAAAAAACAAAACAAAAAACATAAAGTAGCACAAGATGTCCTGGAGAGAGAATGTCATTGTTATATGCTCAGGATTCAGAACCAGCAGATCAGAAGTCTGAAGAGGTTCCAGAGGAAAATTCAGGTCACTGTCAGGAAGCAGCTCCAAGATCAGCAAACAGGCAGCATCCAGCAGGAGTCCTAAGACAGGTCAGGCAAACAGATCGGGAACAGGCAGGTTCAGTGGTTGAGGGGCAGAAGAGGTCATGATCAGCTAATAATCTGGCACTGATGACTGGTTAGAGGTCTGGTTAAATGGAAGCTCGAGAAAGTGGATCAGATCAATGGTAACAAGAAACTGGACAAAGCTAGGCAGGTGAATGAAATTAGTAAAGCCAGTCATCAGTGCCAAGATCATGACAGTAACTTATTAATGCTTGAGGCTACAATGACGATAGATTTGAAAATGAGAAGATATAATTTATTGAATCTAATTATTTCAATCCAGAATTATCTAGAGTGTAAAAAGCAGTTGGATCTTTGGTTCTGTCCCTATGAAGGATGGCAGGATCCCTCTAAGCCAATTAAAAGATGAATATACAGGTAGTAGATGGAGAGGCAATGTCAGGCACACAAAATATACTGGTTTATCATTTAAAACAAAATGTAATCTCATTTAAACACATCCCCAGCTCCCTACACAGGTTTGTGCTTGTTTACTCAGCTCTGTACATGCTGACAAAAAAACCCTTTTCAAATCAATCAGTTCCAGGGAGCACAATGAGGCTCCAGGTGCAGCAACAAAGCGTAGCATTGATGATGAAAGGCAGATAGCCAATTTGCCACTTGCGTGGCCATCAGTGATGCAGTTAAATGTTTATCGGGAGGAATACAGCTATTTGGATTCCTTGTTAAGGGAGAAAAGAGTGACTGATTGCAGACACAATAAAACTTTGCTTGAGGCAATAATTTATGGCTTACTTAATCAGGATGTTCTAAATAAACGATACAGATCCCTATTTCAAAAATCACTTAATATACAGCTGAAATGGTACAGTGTTATTGAAGCTGATTGTTAGGGCGGTTTTGAGAATCACTCTGCAGCCTTTCGAATCACTTAGTGGAAAATCATATTTCTTTTCATTTGACCATGATTCATGTTTTTTTCATGATTCATCATTGTATCATTATAGTTTTATCCATCTGCTTAATTAATTATTTAATACATATGTCTTAGTTGATTTCTGCAATTTTCCTAAAAGTAACCATCTGATTAGATCATCTTGGTTGATTTTAATAGGCTGCTCAGGTGCAGTTCCTAAGTGTTGCAGCAAAGATTTTTACAGTTTCAATTTTAACCCAGCTGTTTTTTTAGTGATGTTTAACGTTCTTCGTGTTCATGGGCCACTTAATACTCCAGTACCCTCTTACAGTCAAAAGAAAGGCAGCACCCTCACACTTAATTTTAAGAAGTATATAGGGAGTGGTTAGAGCAGTGCGCTTGTGCTCTGAGAAGGTTGCAAGTACCAGGTTTGATCCCCACAGTCTGCGCTCTGGGTCCTTGAGCAAGACCCTTAACCCTGCACTGCTTCCTGGGTGCCACACAATACTAGCTCACTGCTCCCCAAGGGGATGGGTTAAGATGCAGAGTGAATTTCCTCACTGTAGGACCATAAAGGGATTTACAAGAAAAAGAGATCCGTACGTGAACACCTAAAGGGTACAAAATTTCTGTAGCAGTTATTCTTTTTAAACAGTGGCAGGATGGCAGAACACAAACATGCACACGGATAACATATACATTTGATGCTTAAACGTAAACTTTTTTTCTTGTAAGGCAACAACGCTAGCAACTGCACCACTGTGCAGCTTTGAAGAAGGAACAACCTAGTTTAAGAAACATATTGGTTTTTACAAAATCACCAGGGCTAGAGTTATTAGAAGGCATGGTAGAAATATAGTTTCTATATTATAGAAACTATATTGATAGTCTTATCTAAGAGGGGTCTATTACATTATAACTTTTTATCCAAAGTTCTAAAAATGTGCCATTTCTACCTTCGGAGTGTTATTCAGTGATGCATATATTATTTTCAACAAGGAAAAGAAAATGATCAATGGTGATTATTCGATCTAAACCTTACAACTGATGGAAACAGAGATATAAATGTTGAATGATGTTGGGTTCAATAATTATATTATTTAATTGAAATCTAATGAATACATAAGAAAAATCCCTTACAGACCTAAAGTGGAAATGAAAGTCAATCAAACTAACTTTATTTATTAGAATGTGTCTTGCTATTATCAATAATCATATAACAAACCTGAAAAAATATGAATGTATAAAACAAAAAAGCAGTATTTTTCATACGTTTTTGGCAAGGGCGCTGCCACGTTGTATCACTCTAAGCGGTGATGTCACAGTTTTGGTTGGTTCTGTAGCAAGCTGTTGAATACATTATGCACCTATAACTATACATTATGCAGCTCACAACAGAGAAACACTTAAGAAATTTGGTATGATGAAGACGAAACCAAAAGGACACTCAAGCGTTTAAATCCCATTGCTTAAGCTTAAGTTACCATGTAACTAAAACCATGGGAAGGTGAGAAAAATCAGCTGTGGAGCTGGGTGGAGTATGTAGAGCATGAGACTTCTGAGTATTGCAAGCTAGTGGTCCGACGGACTGCTGGCTAAAGTCTGAAGCTGCTCCAAGTGTTTTTAAGTTCACCGCTTATAAGCTGGACTCTACTGACCAGCCAATACACTCGGACATCGGGTCAGCAGTTTTAATCTGTCGGAATGACAGGGTGTGAAATCGAGCTAAGCAGGCAGAGCAAAGACATGTTAAGTTATGACGGCAGGTACTAAACCATCAAATGACTGTTGTTCTCACAGCTGCTCACAGCTCTAACCCCAACCTCTCTCTTCATGGGCTTCAACTCAAAAAGCAACCTAGGTTCATAGGTCTCTAGACCTACCAGGTTAGGGGAACAGCACTCGCTGACCCTACTAACTGTCTTCTTCCCAGATCCACAACCGTTTACAACAAGCAGGTCAGATATTTAGCAGGCAGAATCACCTGTCTCCTTCCATTTGCTCTGGTTCATTACATATACCATGACATAGTGACTAAAATGTCTCTTCGGTGTTGCAAGATCTGCTGTAATCTTAAAGGAGAGAGTGTATATGATTGCCCCTAACTCCAAAATAAACGTTTATCAGTGGAACTTAGTTTTCCAACTTAATCTCTATTTAAGCCGCTTATGAAATGAAAATTTGTTTTTGCTTGAAGAGCAGTTATCAGAATTTACACATTTTTGCAACACAGTGTCATTAGCTAGAAGTCACCACAGCTAGTCTAAATCTCCAAAGAAATTGTTTATCTCTTACTGAAATTCCCTTTTTCCACATGAGGTAACTAAGTTCTGTGCTCTTCCTCACCATCCCCCAGGCTTCATTCTTGAAATGCTTTTACCGGTCGCTCCAATGTTACCGCTTGGCACAGCAATCTAAATGTGCAATCCTTGGTAATGCACAACTTGTCATGGATTACACGGTCAAGGTCAGCCTCCTTATAGCAGATGGACTCCATCACAGTTGGCATTGGTGACAGATGTCAGATTTTGCTACCCTAGCATGTCCAGATAGTGTTACTTATCTGTAACCTGTGATGTACTATCAATCTGCACATGCACATTGCCACAAGGGACGGATTATCATATAACCTGCTCCTGTTCTCTCCCTTGCATACCTTGATCAGACTCCGAATGATCTCAAAAGCATAACCAAAAAAATATGAACAATGCTACATTTTCTACTTTTATACGTTAATATTTTTCAGGGTAGAGTGCCTTCTTGGGTTGGGGAGGATGTACTGCCCCTAGTGTAGGAGTTTAAGTATCTTGGTGTCTTGTTCACGAATGAGGGGAAGATGGAGTGGGAGATCGAAAGGTGGATTGGTGCGGCGTCTGCTGTGAAGCGGGCGCTGTACCGGTCTGTTGTGGTGAAGAGAGAGCTGAGCCAAAAAGCAAAGCTCTTGATTTATCGGTCGATTTACATTCCTTCCTTCATCTATGGTCATGAGTTTTGGGTCATGACCGAAAGAATGAGATCCCGGATACAAGCGGCTGAAATGAGTTTTCTCCGTAGTGTGTCTCGGCTCTCCCTTACATATAGGGTGAGGAGCTCAGTCATCCGAGGAGGACTCAGAGTAGAGCCGCTGCTCCTCCACATCAAGAGGAGCCAGTTGAGGTGGCTCGGGCATCTGGTTAGGATGCCTCCTGGATGTTTCCCTGGTGAGGTGTTCCAGGCACGTCCCACCGGGAAGAAGCCCGGGGGGAGACCCAGGACACGCTGTAAGGACTATGTTTCTCAGCTGGCCTGGGAGCGCCTACCTACTGAAGCTGCTACCCCCACGACCCGACCCCGGATAAGCGGAAGAAGATGGATGGATGGATGGATTTTTCAGGGTTCAAATATAATTGTATATAACAGTAAGACACAATCTTGTAAATTAATTAATTTCAGTTGACCATTTCATTTCCACTTTAATTTATAATAAATGTGGTTTTGACTGGGTTTATGACCCCATATGACTTGCATGCGTTATTCTAGAGTATGTCGGAATGGCAGCCTGTCAACTACCCTGCCTTATACCTAATTGCTGATAAAAACAGACTTTTGAGAATAGGAAAAGCAGTACTAAAGGCTTCTATGTTCTCTATGAGATTGAAATGGAAAAGAAAAAATGTAAAAAAAGAAATCTTTAGACTTTTTGCTCCATTAAAGTAGCAACCTTCAGAACAGATAAGGTATCGCTTCAATGGAACCCTTAAATTAAATCAGTCTTTGCAGGTTTTAAAAATGCTGATATGGTTATTTTTAGTGTGAACTTAATAACAGTGTCAAAGCTTCAAATTGCTTGATATTTTTCTCAGTCAGCATTAATAGCACAGAATATATGAGCCATAAAAAGGTGTCTGAATGAAATTGTTAAATGCATGCTAAAGATTGAAAGCTAAAGCAAATTAGTACCGTAGATTATTTCTATCAAAAGGCAGTATTTGTATCTTCAAACAACTAATATTTGTATTTCCTATGCTCTATAAATAAAGACAACCTAGATGTGTATTTCTTGCCCTTAACCTCTCCATAATTCCTGTATGCTCTCTGCTATTTGCAGCTGCAGGTGAAAATGTCCTGTGTAACGATCAGGGCTGTCAGGGAAATCTGAAGGTATCAGCCAACTTGCTTGACTTTCTCAGATCTATTTCACAAGATCCACTTCTCATCCAAATGTCAGATTTGCTGCAGATTGATGGGTAGATATACCCCTCTCTAAGAGGGCTTCACACACAGGACATACATCTTGGAGAGATGTGAAGAATGCATTGGGACTGCAACAGCATGTAGTTCAGAGTGGCAGGTCATTAACTCAGCCAGGTCTGGATTGGTTGACTTGTCTGTCGCATTTATTTGTGTTGACAGAGGAGAAGACAGAGGTGTTAATGCATACTTCATTATACAACCTACAGTAGCTAGATGGCCATGTGGGAACTTTTAGTCTTTGTGTTTAAGAAGCCGCCCTGAAGTCATACACCTAAAAAAAAGTAACTGGGGAAATGGGTAAATGGTTATCACAACCCTTAGATCTTTTGGTTATGGTCTTTGGTTGTGAATTTTTATGTTCTTGCTTTCTATTATTTGTTCTATTACTTACTGTGTTCTTTTTATCTTACCACATTTTGCTACTTAAGCCTCTTTCTGTTGTTATTATTATTCTCCAGTGGCTTTTTGAAAAACAAATATTTGTTTTTTGTGTTATCTTAATGTAAGCCTCTTTCCTGCTTATTCTCCCAGTCTTCCTCAGCTCACTGGGCCCTATGCAAGAACCATTCGTGTAAACAAATTCTTTCTTAAATTTTTCATCAGTGATTTCAGAGAAAATTTCCCATTCACA
Organism: Cyprinodon variegatus; assembly: GCF_000732505.1. Lineage (NCBI taxonomy): Eukaryota > Metazoa > Chordata > Actinopteri > Cyprinodontiformes > Cyprinodontidae > Cyprinodon > Cyprinodon variegatus. The sequence continues at coordinate 433,523 of NW_015150672.1, read as the reverse complement.
ATTTTTCTCCTATTCCAAATCTTATTTCAGGCACAAACAATTTTTACAAGTTCTCCAGACTTGATGGAGGAGTCTTGCACAATCAGTCAGCTTTTATCAAAACCTAGTTTTTTACTAAATGACTAAATTTGTTTTTCTTAGAAGCAATAGTAAAAAATGTTTAGGCTACATAATTATATATTATGTAACTCTTTCACATATGTATTAATGTGACACATTGCCAAATCTGCAGTCCTAATAAAAAAATGAAAAACAGGGGTTCTAAAAAATGTCTGCCTGTGTCCTATAAATAATTATGCAAAAATTTAGAAATCCACTAAAACTACATATAATTATTTTATTCTACATTTGTTTAAACATATAGACTAAACTTCTTATTTTCAAATACATTTATTTATGAAATCTTATTTAATTCACAATTTTCAAATGTGTTTTAATTATTTAATTGGACAATTTATTATTCAATTGTGCATTTTAAAGTGTAATGGTAAATTTCAGTTTTAAGGGCTGCTTATGTATTTTATAAAAAAAATAAATACATGTTACACGTAATTATTTTGTGGTCCATTTACCTAAAGGATTACATCATATTGACTATTAAATTAATCTATAGACTCCCTGGGGGCATCCACACCAGCTGTAGATCTTCGCATGGCTATCTGAATAGCAAAATAACACTGAAAATTGGACATCAGCGTGCTACTCTGCAAGAGTAGAACTGCTGTTGACTATTGTGACACCAAATTATCAATAGATAACAGCCTAATCCAGGCTTGCATTCCATATGTTTTCAGAGACAAAGGTGCTTTTATTGGTAGGTTAAGTTTTTGTTAAAATGTTCAGTGCATTAGATCATTCCAAACTAATGAGTTTGCTAAGCTAATATTAATGAATAATTATACCAAAGACAGGCATTTTTTTCTGGATACTGAGAGGAAGATTTACACAGTGATATTATAATATAGACCTCATATTAGCTTGGTGCAAAAAAGCCAGTTCTGATGTACAAATAATACATCTCTATTGAAAAATAAAAACAGCATCACTTTTCTGACGGGCAGGGGAAGGCAATTTAATACATTCATGATAATTGGCTGAGTGCTAATTTGGGTTCTATCGCAGAAAAGCATTATGAGGTTTCTTCTACACACATTTATGTCTCTGTCTAATTCTCATTTATATTAATACGCTATGAAATAAGAGATGCAGAAATTGTGAATTAACATTATAACAATCTCTACTCAAAATATATGCTCCACTGAGCTTTAAAGAAGCTGTCTGTATCTTTTGTAGTTGGTTGTGACAATGAAGATATAAAAAAGGTTACCCAAATATTTAATTTTATGGCTTACCAAAAGAGAATAAATGTTGCCAGAAGGCCTGACTGGACGGCGACTGAAGTAGCCATCTGTACTGTGTACATTTCCTACCAGTTGATTTTCTAAACAAGTCAGGAGAGCTGGCTTAGGCTTCTGGATTTAATGTGAGTCCGGGACTGGCCATTTTTGCCCAAATATAATAACACCTCACTCCAAACATCTTCCTGCAGTGATGTCATGGTGTAGTAAGCCTAGCGCCATTCTCTCCAACTTTACAAGCAAAATCAGTGGGAACTATTATACACACCCTCAAACAACAACAATTACTCTAGATTTCGAGAGGACTTCACCACTGAAATTCACGAGAGCTATAGTTAAACTGACGATGCCCACGTGCATGGTAGTTGGGTGTTGTAATGCATCGGGTAAAAGCGAAAAAAAAAAATTGTTATTTCACTTTTCCGATTCGTGATTCTCCACAGGTTCGTTTTTGGTTTGCCAATTTGAAGAGGAAGGATTTGCCATCGAAAGTTCTGGCCAGAGGAAAAAACATGTCATATGTAGCCAACATTTTAAAGAAGAATGTTTTCAACATGACTTGGATAATAGCGCATATTGCCAAACACCAGATATAGTACTGGGACTTGATTAAAAGCCAAACAGGTAGGCAGCAGTAGTGTTCCTTGACAAACATGGATGCCTCCAGAAAAGCAATTCAGAATCCAGAAATTCTCTTAATAAAAAAAAAAAAATCATTTATTGAACAGTATGTAATAATCCTATATTTAAAGTACTTTCAGAAGTTTGAATTCTGAGCCGGACTTATCCTTTAAAGGAAGCAATTTTAGCAAAGACCAATTTTCATGAGCATTGCAAAGTAAAGTAAATTCTTGAGTGCACTCTAAAGAACATCCTCATAAACTATCAAGGCGGCCCTATGGTGAACTCAAGAATTTTAGGTTACTTTGCATCATATATACAATGCTCGTACGTATTATGTTATATCAATTAAATATTACCAGAAAAATTTGGGGACCAATTACTTTAGGTATGTTGAATGGTAACAAATTGTGTAACCTCAAAGAGGGACTTGAATCCTTTTTTTGAGTGTAGTTTAGGTGTTCACATAAACTAAGCATAAAAATCAGGATAAGGCAGCCTACCTTTGCTTTACACA